>NC_072479.1:63167037-63471944 GCF_027574615.1 Eptesicus fuscus | reverse complement strand
AGGACTACAGAAAAGACCAGGAACTCAGTTTTACCTACATCATTAACACCTCACCCTTAGTTGTTTTTTTTTTTTCATACTCAGAAAGTTATTTCCTATACATTATCTAAATTAATCACTCCATACTTAAAAGTGATCATAGCAGCACCATTTAACAAGGGATTATTTTGTCCCAGTAGTATAGGTGACATAGAAACATAGAAACAAAGATGTTAAGGTGAGCTCACAGTGTTCGAAAGTGACAGAGACTAGACTCCAGATCTGATTTCCATTGCAGTTGAATTACCACCACACTACAGCTATGCTTCCCAACATGTGGAATGGCCTTCTTAGGACACCGATAAACCTCAATCAGAAAGACCTGGAAAGTGCCCACGACTCAGTCCAGCACTCAGCTCTTAGTTTCCGGCCTACCTCTCTAATCATTCCTCACCTATTCCTCTCTCTATATTTCCAACTTCCTACCTTCAGACTGCATCCTCTTCTCTCTACACAGCACCATCATTCTCAGTTACCTCGACTGAGCCTCAAAATATCTGCCTCATTGACTCCTCCTCCAAACAACAATCAGTTGCCAAATCCTGTATGGCCATAGCAGCATCCCACTCACTGCCACGGCCCAGGCTTACATCCTCATTACCATCACCTGCATCTCTAGCAGGCCGCGCATTAAATCTCAAGCCTTTACCAGGTCTCACAGGTCCAGCAGGATCTGGTAGCCAGGGCTCCCCATCCCACTGCCCTGGGTTTCTTGCAGTCCATTGAACATGTGGGGCCAAGCACTTGCCTGCCCTGGAGCCTTGGCATGTACTTTCTCTGAAATAGTTACATGCCAGGCTCTTCCACTTAATTCAGGTCTCAGCTCAAATAACACCTTGAGAGACCACAGCATGCCCTGTCATGCTCCAAACCCTTATCCTGACTGCTTTTTCCTTTTCTATTTATTGCCTCTCTTCCTCACAGAAAGTAAGATCTTCTAATTGCAGAGAGTAGCTTGTCCCCCACCCTTCGACCTCTGCCTGGAACATAGAAGCACTGAGTTATTGGTTAAAAAAAAAATGGATGGGTTTTTTGTTCTATTCTATTTTCCCTCTCTGACTTTAGCATTAACAGTGCAGTCAGTGTGGCTCAAAACACATTCAAATAAAACAAAGAGTTGGTAAAATATATGCTATCTTTAGGGAACAATGCATAGATTGGTTAAATGCCCTATGAATAGTGGCCTTGGTCTCACATATGTTAGTTAACCTTTTAATACTTTGCTTTCTCAGGGAACAGGACTGTTTCAGGGACTCAATGAGGTAATGAATTTAAAGTGCATATAAAGTGGTCAATGCAAGTAAGCATTCAGTAAATATTAGCTGGTATTATAATGGCTTGCTTGCTGCCAATTTTCAATTGCTGGCTTAGAGCCTTAAAGGTCATGATGATGGGTTTGCATCTAATATATTTTAATAAATATTTTTGTTAAATTTATTCCTAATAAATAACATTTCTAATAAATAATGTTTAGTTTAATGCTATCCCCTTCACATGGAATCCCTAGGCCACATTCCTCTCTTTCAAAATGCTATTCATCTGGAGTTACAAAAACTAGTTCATTCTTTGGGGAGGTAAAGTCATCCAAACTCTGCATTCTGAGCAAAGATAAACTTGAAATGTATTTTAATATTAAAATAATATCAGGAGAAAAATTAACAGAATATCTGTCAGACCTCAAATTAGGAAAGGCCATTTTAAGAATCCATAAAGGAACAGTGAGATACCATTTTATTTTTATGGACATAATAACAAAATTTTAAGTGATGATACCTGTGCTGATGAAGGACTATGGTAACATAGCTGGTATAACTGGATACAATTTGGCAGTTTTTCATTACAAGTACTTAAAAATAGTCTTTGGCCCAGTTATTGCCCTTCCAAATATTTATCATAAAGAAATAATCCTATAGTTGAAGGTGAAACACCTTTAGGAGGCATTCTCTTTATGTTTCTCTTATCTAAATGGAAATGCTGAAATCATCTTTAGCTATCTTCTTCCAATGACTGACTCTGTATTCAATCAAAAGCCAAGTGTTATGAAAGCTATTCTTTTTCTTTTATTTTCACTGCCACGAACTCTGGTTTAAGTTCCATTATTTTTTACCTAGACCACCAAAGAAACTTTCTAACAATAAAGTCCAGTCCTTAACAATATATTAGAAGGATTTTCAGAGTTACCACTATTATTAGAATTAATATGATTAGAGATACACTGGAAAGGAGACAAAATGATCACTATTTATGGAAGACATAAATGACTACCTGGAGAAAAGAAACCCCCTAATAAATGATTTAAATCAATAATTGACTTACAAGGTCAAAATCAATAGCTTTCCTTCATACAAATAATAACCTATTGAAAAGTTAAAGTAAAAAAACTATTCACTCAGCAACAGAAAATAGTGGGAAATACTGCAAAAGCACTGCAAACCCACTATTTTACCATCAGGATTTGCCATTGACAAATGAGGCAGCTAATTCAACAAAAAATCAAATATCTCCTTTCCCCCCTCTTTTGAACCAACCAGGTGAACTTGACTCATTCACTCATTCATTCATTCACCAACCTTTATAGTGCATTACGGTTCTTCTTTTACATACCTATGTGCACCCAACTATCTTCTCCTCACTGCCAAACTCACCTGGTCCTCTGTAATTTTAGTTCTATCCCATCGATAGCTTCATCCACTTGGCCATTTGCCCTTAACTGAATTCTGGTTTCCCCACAGAAGTAGTCCTTGCCTTATGGCCCTCTCAAAGGATAGCTATATGCTCTGTTAATACCATGGATACTTAATTGTTAAGTGCTGAGTTGTATCCTCCCAAAATTCATATATTCTAACCCTCCGTACCTCACAATGTATCCATATTTGGAAATAAGACCTTGGAAAAGGTGATAAAGTTAAAATGAGGTCATTAGCATAAGCCCCAATCCAACATGACTAGTGTCCTTATAAGAAGAGGAAATTCAGACACAAAGAAACAACAGGGGTGAGCAGGCCTAAAGGAAAACCATGTGAGGGCACGGAGAAGGTGATCATCTGCAAGCCAAGGAGAAAGACACCAGGAGAAACCAAACCTGCTAACACCTTGATCTTAGACTTGAGATCCCAGAACTGGGAGAAAATAAATTTCTGTTGTTTAAGCCACCTAGTCTGTGGTTTTTATTATGGAAGCCTTGGCAAACTAATATATGCCTATATACTAGGCAGTAGACATTTTATACTTTAGGGCAGTGATGGCGAACCTATGACACGTGTAGCCATTTCTGATGACACGCGGCCACTGAGGCGGCCGCATGCCGAGGATGAAACATTTGCTGCTCCTGAGGATGAAGCATTTGCGAAATAATGTTTTTTTCCTCAAAGTGACACACTACCCGAGTTATGCTCAGTTTTTTGGCGAAGTTTGACACACCAAGCTCAAAAGGTTGCCCATCACTGCTTTAGGGTCAGATGTACAGTTGGGGTCACTTCTCTACTCTCTCACACACAAAAATAATGTTCTTTGAGATTCATATCACCAACTTTCCTACCATTTACTACCATTTATCTAACACACACACACACACACACACACACACACACACACACACACACACCATTAGAACCTCCCCTTCATTCATTGCAAACTCTGAAATTCTGATCATATGTTCTTTCTCCATCCAAATGTCTGCAATATACTGGAAGGTTTTGACATTCATATGTTTGACCCATCCAGCACCCTGCCTCTTGGCTCCTTGGACCTCCCTCTCCCTGCTCACTTGCATAGTCATATTCTTCGCTTATCTCACTCAAAACTGCTCTTCACCAGACATTCTACGCTGACTCAAACTCCTTACACTTCCAAGTTGCTTCCTCAGCTGCACTCACTGCATTTTTCCTTCAATCTGGTTGGTGCTTTTAACTCAATACAAACTAACTTCTCCTTATTGATTAGCCCTCAACTAACCTTACCTTCTTTCTATCCAATTTAAATCTCTTAAGTCTTTAAGTTGGATCCATTTTTTGGCCAACACCACACACATCTGTGTCCAGAAAGTAACCAAATCCCAACCATAGATAAATCCATTCATTTTCTCATGCCTACATCTGGGTTGTTAAAAGGTTAAAAGGAAAATTATATAACCAGATGGAATAGTACAAACTCTAGATAGCAACTCAGTCAACATTTCTTAAACAGGTATCTTTCAACCCATCTCTATCTCTGACTCTATTTCTTCTCCCCAATAATTCACTCTGAGTCATACTTTATAGATAAAATAAAAGCTACCAGATACAGACTCCACTCCTTCGACCTCCTTTCACACAGTCTGCACATTTAGCTACATCGGAATCCACCCACTCTCCTTTCCCTCCTATTTCTGTATAGGAGGTGCTTCTGTACACTGCAAAGGCAAAACCCTCCAATTGCTCTGAACCCTATCCTTCCCGCTCAATTGATACCATCAATTAACCCACCCCTTTGATTTTCTATATCTACACACCTCTCTCTCTTCCTCCCTCACTTCCTCTTTCCCTCCACACACCCCCTCTCTCTCATTGATATATGCCATCAACATTTCAATATTATTCATCCCTATTCCCTCTCATCTCAAAATATCCCCAAACCCTACATGTGCTTCCAGTACCTGCTTCATCTCTCCTCCAATGCACAGCCAAATTTATTTCAAAAAAGAATCACTACTTTTCCTCCCATCCACGCCCCATGGCCCACTCTATAATCTGTCTTCCTTTTCGGTCCACCAAAGCTGTTCTCACTATGGCAGCCTCCTCCATATTTTGAATCTGATGAAAAATGGGAATCATCATTCCTGTCCTCTCATAGCACCTTTTGTTATCACGTATCACTCCTTTTTCTTAAAACATTTTCCCTTTAGTTTCCATCTTACAAAATACTTCTGATTTTCCATTTAAATCTCTGGCAACTCTTTCTCAGATTATTTTACAGGCTCATCACCTCTTATATTTTAAATGGCGGAATGCTTCAAGAATTGGTCCCTCTCCCTATGTTCTTTCCCTCAGTGATTCTAACTATTCCCATGGTTACAATTATTATTTATATGCAGATGGGTTCCATATACATATCTCCCATTCAGACTTATTTCTTCTATACTTCAAATCAATACGTCAAACTTCAATACTTCCTCTCAGATATACATGGGCATCTCAAACTCAATATAACTAAAATGAAACCCATAATTTTCTCCTAAACCTGTTTGCACTCCAGTGCTCTCCACTTCAGCATAACCATCCATCCACTTGCACATCTGAAATTTGAAACTCATCTGCAATCTCTCTCTCTCTCTCTCTCTCTCTCTCTCTCACACACAAAATATTGTACTTACATTTTCACAACCATTCACTATGCTCAAGTCACACTGGATAAGACACAATATACTGACACCATACATCTAATTAGAAAATATATTCATTCTAATGATAATATTTTGTGCTGGAGTGGTATACAGAAACAGGCAGTCTCATATATTACTGAAGTGTAAATTGGTAAAACCAATTGACAAGCAATATGTATCAAAATTCTACAAATATTGTGTGATCTTTGATCTATAAAATTTTGTTCTTTAGATTCAACCGTATATAATAATCATAAAGGTACTTTTACAATAGTGAAACCTGGAAACAAACATGCTTTGTTTATCTGATAGAACATATTTCTTTGATGTATGGAAAAGCCTACTTTTGTTATAGGGTATACATGGATAGACACACACACACACACACACACACACACACACACAGAAGAGAGACCCAACATTAATCCTGCATATATAAAAACACATATTGTTTTTAGAACAATCTAAAGTGACAATCCCAGTTAAATGTTTTTAGTTTCCTGATATATTATCTATAAAAACTGAATTACTTGGGAAATATTTTATCCTCAAAGTATTTAAAATCTGGAAATGGTTTTAACTTGCCCTGAGTGAAAGTATGCAACATTCATGACAAAGTAAAGAATTTAGAAAAGACTATTGTTTCTGTTTCTTTTGAGATGAATGCCTTTTCATCCATCAATGCTGTTATCTTTGGCAGTTGCTGACACACTTATCCCTTAGTTGCACTGTTTTATTAAAGCCTGCATCAAAATATAGGAAGAATAAACTTGACACAGTAAAGGAAAGTACAATCAATTGTACTCTTTGCAGAAGATGCACAAGAATAATAATCTAAACTTACTGTTAATATGTACAGAAGAGGTAAGGTACAATCAAAATTTGGAAAAGGGGCCAAAATATGGAACACCTTATTCAATAAATGATGCAACAAGCATTACCATGTATTAGATAGTCAAGTACAGAAATATATGACAAATGCACCCTGCCTTGTGTGAAATAGAATAACTCAATTCATCCTACATAAACATGGGTTAGCATTGTTCAAAAGCCTCACTCCTTGCCACTCACTTGGGACCAATTTCCACATTGAAATTGGAATCCTAGAAGTTAACCACAACTGATCCTTGCCTTTCTGAGCTGGTATTCTTTAAAGGCACCATACCACATTTCTATTCTGTTCTATTTGAAACACAGTCCAACAAAATAAAACTTCAGGGATGGCTTCAGACATGGCGGTTGACCACGAGTTTCATCAAGCTATTTTTTTAATATATTTTATTTTTTTTAAAATATATTTTATTGATTTTTAACAGAAAGGAAGGGAGAAGGATAGAAAGCTAGAAACATCGATGAGAGAGAAACATCGACCAGCTGCCTCCTGCACGTCCCCTACTGGGGATGTGCCCGCAACCACTGTACATGCCCTTGACCGGAATCGAACCTGGGACCTTTCAGTCTGCAGACCGATGCTCTACCCACAGAGCCAAACCGGTTTTGGCATTTTTAAATATATTTTAATTGATTTCGGAGAGGGAGTGGGAGAAATAGAAACATCAGTGATGAGAGAGACTCATTGATCAGCTGCCTCTCACACGCCCCACACTGGGGATCGAGCCCGCAACCCGGGCATGTGCCCTGATAGGGAATTGAACTGTGACCTCCTGGTTCATAGGTCAACGCTCAACCACTGAGCCACACCAGCTGGGCTCACCAAGGTCTTCATACTACATGAGAATGCGGCTGCCCCAATGCTGAAAGTTAGTGCCAGAGAAGAAGCAGATCCATGAAGTCAGTGAAGTCCACCACACTTCATATCATATAGCTCTTGACCACAGCTCCCCAATTTGAAAGCAACAAGCAAACACATCTCTCCTGCTTTCATCCTTATATCTCTCTGGATTTCTATCCCCCAAATCATCCTGCCAGGGTTGAAAATTTTTAAATGTCTACAGGTTTTTTGCTCCCTGTTTCTATGCCCCTTTCAATGTGACTTTACAGGCCCTCCATCATCTGTACTGGCCTTGTGACTTGACCTAGTCAAGAAAACATTGTAGAAGCAATAACATCCAACTAAGTTCTTAGGCTAGGTCTCAAGAGGCTTTGCAAGCTTGGACTTTCTTAGAAGTCTGCACCCATCATATGAACAATGCTAGGCTAACCTGTTAGGTTGAAAGAAAACAAGGAAAGAGGCTCCAATTATCCCAGCCACAAAAAATGAGGTCACTATAAACCGACAGGCTGAGCTAACTCATTAACTAACTATAGAGGTGTAAGCAAGCCCAGCCAAGATTAGACTAACCAGATCAAGATGAAAAAGTAAAATTCCCAGGTGAACTCAGTGCAAATTTCCAACCCACCAAATTAGTTTCAAGCTACTAACTCTGGGGGTGTTTTGCTACAAAGCAAAAGCCATCTAACCCACAGAACTTCCAATCCTCCATCTCAACCACTTATATATACCCTCTATAATATAACCCCTCACAAAATGCTCCCTCCACTTTTCAACTCTAGTTGCAATTAGCATTTTCAGTGAGGATAATGCTTCTTTCTCTGAAATCATCCCATTTAGTTGTGTGTGTGTGTTTTATTTTACCACACCACATGTATGCTTACAATTGATTGGAAGGAATGCCACTTAGAAAATACCACTTTTTCATCCTCATGTAACAATCCACTGTCCTTTGATATCTATGACATCTATCTCTTTCACACACTACTACCTCTTCTCATTAATATCATCTCTCTACACCAGAATCACTGGGACTTTGGAATCTAAAAAATAATCTTCCTCTCCAATTTGTCTTGGGAACCTTTGAATGCCCTTTGGAAAATATGTTCAACACCTGGAATCTAAATTTGCTTGCCTTCTCATATATAGTGAATTTCATTTCCTCACCACTTAAGCATCCCATTTACATAGCCATGGCCTTGAACTTGTCAACACCCAAAGCTACTCCACTCTGAAATATTTCAAATCTTAAACCATGAGACTATTTTCACTAATAAATAGGAAATAACAAATAAGAATAGCCACAAATACTTTTCTGTGATATCCCTCAAAGAATTACCTCCAAAAAAAATATGTGCCAGAATCAGACACACATATGACTGAGCTTTAAAAATCAGTTAAGAACTGATAATTCTTATGATATGTAAAAGTCATCTGAAAGCATAAATGAGAGAAAATAACCCAAATAAATTCTTTTTGAATGATGGTAGATTTGTTTTTCCAGATAATATCTCATATTAGAAAGCTATAATAATTAAAATACTGTATAATCAGTAACATGAGAGATAAATATTGATAGAAAGTAATATAAATCATAGGAATAAACTCAAATGAATGGTAAACATACAAATATTTAACCTAAGGTTAATTGTGATGTTAATTAGTAAACAAAATAATTAGCCAACAAATAATACTAGAATTATTTGTTAACTGGTTTGAAAAAAAGCTAACTAGAATTATTATATCATGTCTACAAAAATTAATCCCAGAATGTTTATGCTTAAAATGAAAAATGAGAGGCCATTTAGTGGTTAGAAGATAAGTAATTTTATAAATAAAAGGAGTAAAAGTCCTTTTTTTTTCAGTATAACTAAAAGATACAGTCACGTCGAATTTTAAATATTTATGTTGAAAAATACTAACTGAGCCCTAATTGGTTTGGCTCAGTGGATAGAGCGTCGGTCTGCAGACTGAAGGGTCCCAGGTTCCATTCTGGTCAAGAGCATGTACCTTGGTTGTGGGCACATCCCCACTAGGGGGTGTGCAGGAGGCAGTTGATTAATGTTTCTCTCTCATCGATGTTTCTAACTCTCTATCCCTCTCCCTCCCTCTCTGTAAAAAAATCAATAAAATATATTTAAAAAAATACTAACTGAAAGAAACAACATTATGAAATATATTTGCAACATATACCAGATAAATTTTATTATAAATTAAGTTCTGTCAAGTAAAAAAGCAAAAATACAAAGTAAATGAAAATTTAATTTAAAAAAATAAATACAAATTGCCAACAAATATATGAAAGAACTTAACAATCCAGACTTTCACCTCTACTCTGATCTTGGTCCCAGACTCCAGTCTGTTATATACAACTGCTTGCTCTATATTTCCATTTAAATGGCTAATATACCTCTTAAATATCTTAGCCTCTCTCCCAAATCTGGCTCAATTAGTAACCTTCCCCATCTTAGTCATCTTAGTTAATAGCAATTCCATCCTTCTCCTCCCTCAAGCCAAAAGCCTTGAAGCCATCTCAACTCCTCTTTTTACTCATACCCATAATTAAGCCTTCAGAAAATCCTGTTGGCACCACCTTTGAACTGTATCCAGAATCTAACTTCTCATCACTTTCACTTAATGAAGCCACCATCATCTCTTTTCCGCATAAGTACCTTACTTAAAATATGTAGCTTGCATTCTGTTGCCCTTAATATAAAATAAAACTCCTTATTCTGCCCCCTTCTAACCTCTCCAGCTGCATTTCACATCATGCCCTTGACCCTACACATCAGCCACACCAGTTTCCCTTCACAACACTCTACCTCCCTATGCAGAGCCTTTGCATATTAAATTCTCTCGGCTTGAACATGTCTTCCTTCTTCTTTTCACTAGTGCAGTGGTCAGCAAACTCATTAGTCAACAGAGTGGCAAACCATGGCTCGAGAGCCGCGGTTTGCCGACCACTGCACTAGTGTAATGCTATTTGTTCATTAGATCCCAACTTGAACACCATTTCCTGAAGGATGCCTTCCCTGATCACCCATCAAGGTGAATCTCACGTTACAGGTGCTTTATCAACATCTTACGGCTGCAACATTGCATTGCATACCTGATCATTTTATGATTAATGTCTCTCTCTCCACCTGATTGTTGGGACTTTGAGGGCAGAAATGAATCTTATCTTGTTCACTGTGTTTAGCAAAGACTAATTTATAGGAGGCACTTAATAACTTCTCAAAAGAATGAGAAAATAGACTCGGTGGTAAGACACACAATTTCACCTTTATTTCACTTAACTTCTCTATGATTAGAACAGTCATCCCAATACTACTATTTCTAAGATTATTCCAAGCTTCCCAGCTCCTAAATTCATTCCTGAGCATTTGGGAAACTCAGCCAAGACAGTTAATCTAATTCCTATATTCCATTTCACATTCTAATGATTGTATCCTACAGCTCTAAGTCCTTCAGCATTCAGGAAACTTGGTCTGAAGGGACATGAACAGATGAAATAAATCAGTGAACAACTACAATGCTCACCTTATTCTATACTAGCCCACCCCCTCCCTTCTTCCCAATCACCAAACAAAAGTGACCTTCCGCGATTCAGGGCCTGAGAATTGCTGGAGGTTGACAACAGGCAAAACATAAATAAGAAATTCTTAATACCGCTTGCAGTGAGATGACCTAATTTGTGGTCAGAAAAACTCAATTTTTTTGTGTCTTAAAAAGATGACAAAATAATTGCAAGGAAATGTGTTGCCTGCTGCATTTTCTCCTCTTCCTCCAAGCATAATAAAGAATTGGCTTCCCAAATCTAACATTAAGGACTGGGGCAGGGGGGCAAGAGGATTCATGCTTCATGTCTTTTTAAAAATACTACTATTCAATAAACTATAAGGACCTGAAAATGGTCAAAAAGGCTTGAATAAGTTGAAAAAAACTGAGAGGCTACCCAGGGCTATCGGCACACACTTGATTTTAGCATCATGAGGCACATTTGTGCAGGCTCACTAAGCCCTCCTAGATCACCATCTTTCAAATAACCCCAGGAAGCAAGTGGCATGGAGCACAATTCTAAGGGCAGAATTTTCACAAAGGAGAAAAGGGAATTTAAGTTTGTAGAAAATGCATTGTCCTAAAGTTTTCTAGAACTGGATTGCTTTTATTAATCATCTTATTCTCACAAGATCTACAATAAAAAACAAACTTCAAAGTATGTGGGACAGGAATAATTACAAGTTGGTTGCAAACAGTTTAATTCAACATTGAGACAGCGCAATTTATCTCAGTAGAGCCACCTGGCATAAACTAAAACTATATATCTTATGAAACAGTAGCAAGCTACTAAAGGCCCGGGAAATCAGACTGATGTGAATTATTCCACCAAGAGTATTTAGAAATATACTTCATCAAATGAAATGCAAAGGAAACTTTTAAAAAATGATTTGGGAACCAGGAAGGAAGAATTCTCCATGGTCATTGACTTTCAAGGATTGCAGTTAATAATCTAGGTAAGTCCAGACCTTTTCAGTGAGTACTTTTAAGTCTTAATGCAATGTGTTTTCCTGTTCTTTCTTAACCAAAATCAAATGGAAATCCCACCAGAAATCATGAGCTTTTAAATTTTTTTTTCCTGAACTATCAGGATCAACAGTTTCTACTCTATATCTGAGGAATGCACAAAGTCATGAAAAGTTGTGCTCTCTATAATAGACAAAGACACACTATTTTAGTTATAAACACTGGGTAATTTGATTTTTCTCTCCTTTCTTACATAGAAATCCTATCTAATAATAGAGTAATATGCAAATTGACCGTACCTTCGCTACACCCACAAGCCACGCCCACCAGCCACTCCCACCAGGAAACCGTCGCAGGGACGCTGGGTGTGGCCGAGCCCAAGGCCGGGAAAGCCTCCACCTGAGGCTTTCCCGGCCTTGGGCACCAGCGTGGAGCCTGCATGAATCGCAGGCAACGACCAGGGGGTCGGCTCCTATGATCCTTAGCAGGGACGTTGGGTTGCAGCAGAGCCCAAGGCCGCCGCCTGGGGCCAAGCCTGGACCCTGAAAGAAGGCAGAAGGTGGTGACCACAGCCAAGGCCTGGGTCCCCGGTGCTGGCAGAAAACTGGTGCAGGCAGCCAGGTGAATGAAGGTCTATTGCACGAATCTTCGTGCAAACGGGCTGCTAGTAAGTGTTATAAAATTGTATTTCCTAAGTATTTACATGTCCTTTGAACATATGATTATTGCTGTGTCTGGAACATCATCAATTTTTTTACTTCCTCATTTGAACTAATTTTCTATTTCCACTAATGAAATGTTGCACATCACACAAGCAGTATCTGAGAAACACTGTGTGCTCAAATTGTGGTGCTGCCACTAATGGCTGGTCAACTCAGGAAAGTGAAGTAACCTCTCTAAGCTTCCCTTTCCTCATCCGTAAATTGGAAGCCATTATAATGAGCAAGAGAAATGGTTCATGTTAAAGTCTTACTCTGAAAATACTTAATAAATGTCAGCTTAAAACATAACCCTGAACCATGCATGGTGAAACCTCACTGCACACTTGAAACTCAAGATAGAAAACTAAAGCTCTATTGAGAACTTGAGCAACCAGGAAAACACACCCAGTAGCTAAATCTTTGCTAATTAAAATGTGTCCTTATATCAGTAGTTTGGGCATCACCCAAGGAGCTGGTTAGAAATGCATACTCTCAGGCCCCAACCCAGAGTCACTGAGTCATAATTTTCATGTTAACAAGACTCCCCAGATGATTCACCTTCCCATTAAAATTTGAGAATCACTGAGCTAAGTGATGTGTGCCTATGTAGATGCCTCATAGTTTGTTGGACAAAAATTCAGATCTCAGCAAAATTACCAAAGTATGTGTCCTGGGTCACTGGGGTCACTTGCCAACAGTTAAAATCATAACTAGCATCCCTGTATGTTATCAGGCATATACATACAGAACAAGTGTTTATGGGACTTTTATTTTAGAGTGAGAATTTTTATAGAAATTTACTTAAGCCGGAGGGAAGCAAGATCTCAACAGACTGAGGAAAATGCTTCCAATGGCAGTTTTCAGCTTCTTTTATGCTTTTGGAATTAAGTAAGGAAGATTATATGAAGATGGAAGAAAGCAAGGCAGGGATTAGATTACAGAATAATTAACAAGATTATTTGCTCTCTTGAGGATGGCTTATTTCAAAGATGTATTAACTTATATGTAAAGAAACAATGGACAGGGCTTGATTAAGGCAAAAATAAACCTTTTACTAAAGAAATTATAGCTCAGCCAGTGTGGCTCAGTGGTTGAGCATTGACCTATGAACCAGGAGGTCACAGTTCGATTCCTGGTGGTTAGAGCACATGCCAAGGTTGTAGGTTCAATCCCCAGTGTGGGGCATGCAGGTAGCAGCCGGTCTACAAGTCTCTCTCATCAGTGATGTTCCTCTCTCTCTCTCTCTATCCCTCTCCCTTCCTCTCCGAAATCAATATATATATATATATATATATATATATATATATATATTGTTGTGGTTTTTTTTTAAGAAATTACTATAAGTCTGGGGTGTGACTATCCACCATGACCTACCCAGTTAGAAATTTATGATCAGGTCACTTGTGAGGTTTCTTTCTTTAGAACACCTTTTTCAAACACAGCATATAGGATGGTGGTACCATCCTATCTAATAAAAGAGTAATATGCAAATTGACCATACCTCCCCTACACCCACAAGCCTCGCTCACCAGCCAATCAGGAGCGAGTATGCAAATTAACCCAACCAAGATGGCTACGGCCATGGAGAGAGCAGGAGGCTTGGGTTTCCCGGGCAATGGAAGAAGCCAAGCTTTCCGCCTGCCCTGGCCTGCCTTAGCCTCCACTTAAGGCTACAAAGTTTTAAATATAGAAGATAAATAAATCCTAACAAAAATGGCGGCAGCCATGGAGCTAGAGAGAGCAGGAGGCTTGAGTTGCCCCCGGCAATGGAGGAAGCCAAGTTTCCCCAGCCCTGGCCTGCCTTGGTCTCCACTTAAGACTACAAAGTTTCAATTATAGATGATAAATAAATCCTAACAAAAATGGCTGCAGTCACTGAGCGAGCAGGAGGCTTGGCTCTGCTCAAGGCTATAAAGTTTCAATTATAGAAGATAAATAAATCCCAGATACCAGGGCCTCCGCTTGAGTCGCTGGGGGGCATGGCCAACCTGCAAACCACCACAGGCCCCTCGCCCAGGCCGTTCCACGCCCCAAGGGAAACCTTACCCTGATCTGGGACACCCTTCAGGGCAAACCAGCCAGCCCCCACCTGTGCACCAGGCCTCTATCCTATCTAACAAAAGAATAATATGCAAATTGACCATCACTCCAACACACAAGATGGATGCCCCCATGTGGTCAAAGATGAGTGACCCCATGTGGACACAAGATGGCCAGCAGGGGAGGGCAGTTGGGAGAGACCAGGTCTGCAAGGAAGGGCAGTTGTGGGCGATCTGGCCAGCAGGGGAGGGCAGTGAGGGGTGATCAGGCCAACAGAGGAGGGAAGTCGGGGGCAACCAGGCCTGCAGGGAAGGGCAGTTGGGGTTACCCAGGCCTGCAGGGGAGAGCAGTTGGGGGGAACCAGGCCTGCAGGGGAGGGCAATTAGGGGCAAACAGGCTGGCAGGGGAGCAGTTAGGCATCAATCAGGCTGGCAGGGGAGTGGTTAGGGGGTGATCAGGTTGGCAGGCAGAAGTGGTTAGGGGCAATCAGGAAGGCAGGCAGGCGAGCAGTTGGGAGCCAGCAGTCCTGGATTGTGAGAGGGATGTCTGACTGCCCGTTTAGGCCCGATCCTACCTGGAGGGTAGGATCCCTCAAGGGGTCCTAGATTGTAGAGGGTGCAGGCTGGGCTGAGGGACACACACCCCCGTGTATGAATTTCGTGCACTGGGCCTCTAGTTCTATATAATAAAAATCTAATATGCAAATTGACCAAATGGTGGAACAACCAGTTGCTATGACACTATGACATGGACTGACCACCCAGGGGCAGATGCTCAATGCAGGAGCTGCTCCCTGGTGGTCAGTGTGCTCCCACAGGGGGAGCGCCGCTCAGCCAGAAGCCGGGCTCATGGCTGGCAAGCTCAGAAGCAGTGGCGGGAGCCTCTCTCGCCTCCACGGCAGTGCTAAGAAACCCTCATGGGGGTGGGCCTAAGCAAGCAGGCGGACATCCCCCTAGGGGTCCTGAACTGTGAGAGGGCACAGTCTGAGCTGAGAGACCCGCACCCCCCCCGCCGCCCCAGTGCACAAATGTCGTACACAGAGCCTCTAGTATTTTTTTTTTTTTAATATTGGCCAGCTCAGTGCTGCCCCTCTACAGGTGACAGAGGGACATCTTCTACCTTGGTAGGCCTTTGCTCTTGGAGGTCTTAACCAGCAGAAGGCAGCATGGTACAGAACTGCCCCACCTTCTCAGTCCTCCACAGGGCCTCTAGTATTTTTATAATGCTTTGAAAGTTACTCAAGATTCTTTTGTATATAGTCTTACCATAGAACCCCACACCAGCCAAGCAGACTAAGTAGTAAGGACAATGTGAATTCTGTCTTTCTTTTTCTATTTCTTTCTCTTCCTCCCTCCCTTCTTTATTGCCTTCTTGCCATCCTCCTTTTATCTTTCTTTGCCTATCCAGCATCTCAACTACCTCTTTATTTTGGAAATATAATCCATTGCGGGCTTAAGCCAGCAGGTGGACATCCCCCAAAGCGTCCTGGACTGTGAGTGGGAGTAGGCCAGGCTGAGGAACAACCCCGAGTGCACAAATTTCATGCACTGGGCCTCTAGTATGATTATAATGGAGCTGAAAATTCCTATTGCCCCATGATGTCATAGCAGTCATAACGAACATATTACCACTTTCCATTGTATTGTAATTGCCTACCATATTCAGTATAGTACAGTAACATGCTGTATAGCTTTTTAAAGTAGGAGAGCTGTAAGGGAACAGAATTTGTCACCCAAAAATATGTGAGATATCTCTTTAAAAGCTTAAAGTTCCTGATAGAGCTTCATTCTTACTACCACCAACTCTAGGGACAGTTTTTAAAAGCAATTTCATATGTAATTTTTATAGTTAAATAGTTCTTAATTTGGGGACAACTTCTGCATAAAAAGAAATGTGCCTGAATTGTACTCTATTACAACCATCACTAACCTAAAAAAAAGAATCCCTTTCTGATCCTTCCTCACACTGAACTCCTACATTATTGTGTTTTCTTCATTTAATGTTCAATCTATGCTAATTTTGTACAATCTGTAAATATATGCCAGAGAGCCAGGCCACATACAGTATTGAAGGCATCCAGTGGGAAGTCCAGTGTGGCTGAGTTGCTGTTTTGTCCTTTTTGTTGGAGATGGTAGGTGTTGTGGCTTTATTCTCTCTCCAATGGGCACTATGACACTCATTTACCTTTATTATGCAGTTGGTATTCCAGAGTTACTTCTTTCCCATAATTGCCAAAATCAACTTGTAAGATGCTTTAAATTGCATGTATCTTATATTTCCCTGTTCTGATTTCAAATGCGATTTTGTAGGATATCTATTGAGAAGAAAATAAGCTCATTTTTAAAACAATTACCTAACCATGCTGAAGATAAGAAATTGCATTTTCTGCATAAGAAGAGTGTTTTTCATCTCTCTTAAAATGAGTCTCAGATGAATGATATCTAGTTGATTGCTCTTTTGCTTTGCCATAAATCTCAAATTCTGTCACTTGTTTCAAAGCCTTACACTACTATGGAGGACTAGCCTTCTGATCACTTACAGCGTCTCCTAGAACCATGCTAGACAGTTTCATTTGATGATTATTAGAGACAGATTTGCATAAAGCTTTCTTGTGAAAAGTTTTAAACCACTTAAGCAATGTCATTTAATGGGCACAGAAACTCTTTTGAGAAAATGTAATGGGGCATGAAAAATAATAAAATACATTAATTCAATGATCGTTCTTCATAATAAAGAAAAATTACAATTCAGAGTGAAAAACTGGAGGCTGTGGGCTCTATTATTTTAGAATAGAGCATGATTAAATAGGCACAGCCTATTTAATGCCTCAGAATCAGAGGGCAGTTCCCACTGTTATGTCTTCTGGAAAACCACTTTTATCTCAGAAAGGCACATAAATTCAATATATTCTTGGGCCATCTATGGGATTTACTGAAGATGTAAAACAGCAATTGAGTATAGTGATCATTTCATATGTACCTCTTATTCGAGGATCTCCCATGAATTGATATCTCTATGCCCTTTTATTTCTTTTTTTTTAAGTATTTTTATTGATTTCAGAGAGGAAGGGAGAGGGAGAGATAGAAACATGAATGATGAGAGAGAATCATTGATTGACTGCCTCCTGCAAGCCCCTCAAATGGGTATTGAGCCCACAACCCAGGTATGTGCCCTGACCAGAATCAAACCATGACCTCCTGGTTCATAGATAGATGCTCAACCACTGAGCCACACCAGTTGAGCTCACTATGCCCTTTTTAAAGACCTAGTGAAACAAAGAGAAAAGTGGTGTTTCTGGGTTTCCCCAGCACTGCTCCCTACTGGGAATAATGCCCAGGGCCAGCTTCTTGTGGAGTAATTTGGAAAGCACTGACTTGGTAATTCTGCTATTAGCAATTTACTCTATAGATAAAGACACATAAAAATGCACCAAGATTACGCATTAATGACATCCTGAAATATTGTTTTTCATAAGAAAAATAACAACAAATTGGAAACAACCAAAATATTATTTGAGAGGGGAGAGATAGCAATATAATAAACTAGTCACTCGAATAATTTGCAGCTATTTTTAACAGTTAGTCGATATGGAAACACCTCCCAGATAAAAGTCCAGGAAAATGTATGATATCATGTACCATATATAAAAAGTCTATGCATGCATATGTGAGTGGATACATTAAAAATCATCTGGAGTAGAAGGAATAGAAATTGGGGGGAAGGGAGAAAAAGGGAGATTACTATATTTCCTTCTATGTCTTTTTGGATAGCTTGGATATTTACACATTGTGTAAATATTTGCATGCATTGTGTTTAGTGAAAAGGTTAAAAATGCTGTACAAGGATTAGAAAGAAAAATGACATCAAGCAACTTACACCACTCAGGACTGTGGAGTACAGGACACAATGGCTAAATCATTGTGACATTGTCATCATTCTTTGGTTCTACCCTGCCTTTTCCTGGCATCCCAGCTCTGCTACTAGCCGAGTATTAACAGATTTACATTTTTTGAATGATCATTAAAATGTATCATGTGGTGTCTCATATAGTTATTAATCTGAAGGCTATACTGTTCATTATTCTTGCTTATTAATATATTGCCTGTTCAGTACTTTCCCACTGATTTGACATTTACCAGTTTTTATGGTTTGTAAAAGATAGCAGTATACCAAATGCTTTCTTGAAGAATATTTTGAAATATCACAAAATTAAAGACAGTGTTTAGGAAGCCTAGAGAATTACTCTGATGAAATCTTCTCTAAAACTTCACTATTTGTCTTTAGTGCAAATATTCCCTATCATAAGCTCAATTATCTTAACTATGCAATGCACAAGAAGACTATTTTCTTGGCCATTTTTTCACACAGACTTACAATAATAAAAAAGTGTCTTAATTCTATTATTTACACAATATTATTTTAAATACTAAGTTAGGATTACTTTGGTGAAAAAAGATTGAATCTAGACCAAGACATACACGTGATTTACAATTACATCATTAGCTCTCGGCTCATTTAATTGTTTGCTATCACAATATATTTCTAAAAATATTGCATCTAATATGTAAAACCACACATATTCCTTTTGATAGCTATTTCTATCTTTTTCACTATTGCATAGATCACCTCAGTCTGCACTGGCATTCTGATCATGTAGCCAGTCTCTGTAATGCCAGCTCATCTATAATTGTGTTCATGCATGAGAACCGCCAGCACAAACTGCTTATTTCTTATGCTCCCAGCATCACCACAGAGACAGCTAAGTTTATTGGTTATGTTACTCCAAAATTATTTTCTTTTTATATGTATCCTATATAAATTATGTAAATTGGTTTTCCTTATTTTAAGAACAAAGAGATTGCTGGTGAATTATATCCCACTGATTTTGTTCCCACCCCTTTATTCACATGTTCAAAAGTCTCTGTACCAGCTTAATTACATTGTCATACCTTTTTAAAAAAAAATTCCCAAATTACTTGAGTGGCAGTCATTTAATCCCTGTCCCTACTGTGCTTGCATTTTAAGTGACAGAGCTAGAAGCATCCACATTATTTTCATAATCCTATATAATAAAAGCCTAATATGCAAATCAACCAAACAGCAGAACGACCAGTCGCTATGATGCACACTGACCACCAGGAGGCAGATACTCAATGCAGGAGCTGCCCCCAACCCACAGGCCCCAGGTCAGCCATGGTGGTGCCAGCAGGGACCCCCCCAATCGCCCCGCTGGTTGCCCCACAGATTGGCCCTGATCACCGGCCAGGCCTAGAGACCCTACTTGTGCACAAATTTTGTGCACTCGGCCTCTAGTGTGAAAATAAAAGAATTAAACTTCCCCAAATACCATATTCTGCCAAAATAAAGAGTAATGCTCTTTGGAAAATGTAAATATAAAAAATCTACTCATTTTCTATTAGTTAAAATTAATGAAAGTGACCCATAAATATATGAAAAAAGTGCTCATCTTTGCTAGTCATTAAGAAAATACAAATTTAAACTATAACACAATATCATGTACCAACATCACTTATTATAATGCCCAAAATTAAAAAGACCAAAATTGCTAAGTGTGGGTGAGGGTGTGGAGCAACTGGAATGTTCATAGTTAGTGGGAGGGTAAATTGGTATAACCACTTTAGAAAACTGTGGCAAAACAATTTTGCCAAAGGGAAAAACAGATTTGCCATAAAATAAAACAGTTTTACCCTATAACCAAGCAATTCTAAGTTATATACCATCAGACATGCTTAATTCCAAAACCATGAAAAGAATATTTACAGAATTATGTATATAGCCCCAAACTGGAAAAGTGCCCAACTGCCCTTCAACAATAAGTATGAATGTTTGACATCAACATGCAAGGATGAATCTCACAAACATGATTTTGAATGAAAGAAGCCAGACACAAAAGTATGGATAATGCATGATAAATTGGTTCTTAGGGTCAACCTTGGTCATGAACTATCCAAAATATTGAGAAAGGTAATGGCCTTGAGGAGAGTGGTACCATATATCAGAACACAGTTTGGAAGGGGTGGGGGCATTTATCTTGAATTGGCTGCTAATTGTTTGATATTAGAAAAGTCATTTAACCTCCCTGGACACATTTATCCCATGTCATAGGGATAATAAAACATTCCTCCCCAAAGCAAATGGCTGTTTTCAAGATCTGTGAGGTCTTGTGTAGCTTTAAGATCTATGACCCAATGTGACAGCTTCACTACTTTGTATTTTCATTGATAAAAACATGAATGGTTCTTTTAATAAAAACAACAGTAGGTAAAATTTTTCTAAGCACTTTGCATGTGCTGCCCACTCAGTCCTCACACCAACCCTATAAAATAAATGTAATTGATCTCTGCGTTGTACAGATGAGAAATCTGAGACTCTGAGAGGTTAAGCAAATTTACCAAAGTTACACAGCTAACAAGTGGTAAAGCTAGAATTCAAACCAAGAAAAATCTAACTCTATAACCCACTTACTAACTAATCAATATGCAAAGATATCATAGTTACTCCATTTTATCTAAGCTGACAGAGCCTTTAAAATTAAATTTAATACAATCTATGTCTAATCAGAACATAGAATATAAAATGAGATCTACATTATGTCTTAAACTTCTTATTTTGTTCGATCAAGAGACTGATGGTTTTAATTTGTTCATATAAATCTGGCCTTTGAGAATATAGCAATTAAAATAACTACTGCTGCCAGGCAAGCGCCAGCCAATTTGGATAGTCATCTTCACATTTCCTATACTTGATGCCTCTCTAGAAATAGAAGTAAAATTTGCCTTCCTTGTTGTTGTTTTTTTTTAAAAAAAATAAAATACAATTATAGTCTCTTCTATAAAAGACATAGCATTAGTTCAGATTTGCTTCAGATTCCCTATTTGCATAAATCACCTTTTCTGTGAAATAGAGCTCTGTGTTCAAACTGGAATATACAATCCACTGAAAGGAAAATAAATGAATGCACTAAATACTTTTTTTCTAATATTAGTGATTTTCCATAACTTTCCATTTCCTAAAACTTCAGTCAGTTATTTTTTGGTAATTCTTTGTGGTTGTTTTTTAACCTGGGCTGAGATTTTATGTACTTTAACTAGTTTGACCTCCTCCTATTGCAGAGTTAACTTCAGCCATATATTTACACTTTACATTTTCTAGAGCTATCTTTAATTTGTGTCAGTCAGTCTTGCTTTTGGTTAGTTGAGAGGCTATGACTGGGAATAAAAGGATGTGGTGATGTTGGCTGCAAGGGGGAAAGATTGAGAGACAAGAGCAAACTCTGCTTACTCTGCAATTCAACCTAGACTTAGCCAGGACTCCAAATGGCTTTGTATGGTAAACTTGGTTACTAATTGATAAATGTAGATCACTTATGTTAATTGTATCAAGATGGTTTTAAAGAAGGAAGCAGGCTTTCAAAGCACAGCACGTTCAAATGGAACTTCTCTGGGACTTCTAACAAACTGTGCAGTATTCTTGGACTAGTCACGTAAACTCCTTTCATTAGAAGATAAAGGCAATGACTCCCTTATAGAGTTGTTGCAAAGATCAAATGAGGAACAAAGTATGTGCCTACTAACCTAGGGAAATGATATGACTTCATTAGAGTTGGGGATTTGGCATGGACATTCTGCCTTTGGATTGTATTCTGTCTCTGTTTAACTCCACCACGTTAGCTCCATGGTAGGGGCAGGAAAGGATAAGCCCCTCCTCCCAACATTTTGCTTCTGTGGATTCAAGTAAAGAAAAGTGACAGCTTGGTTCTCTCTGACTTCTTTCCCAGAAGAACAACCATCTTACTATTCATCAGTATCTATCTTTGGAGAAAGGGCTGGAGCTGAAGTTACAGAGGGAAAATACAAAACAGACTGCAAAATAGGGCTGCTCGGAGTTGCACAAACAACTCGGATGAAGCAAGCCTGCAAACATTAAATAAAAAACACCAAAAAGGGACTGGCCATGTGCATTTGCTTTGTTCGTCTCAACCCTGACAGAGTAATGTTCAGCAGATAGGGTATGCGTTTCATTTTCCAAGGCCTTTAGAAACAGGGAGTGATTAATATTTTTAAACAGTTCTCACTAAAGAGTGTATTGTGCTCATTTGATGTCACTAAAAAGGCTATTGAGCCAGGGAGTTTCAATGATAGGATGAGTGCAAGGGCGTATGCTCCAGTTTTAAGAAGTAAAACTTATAGAACTTCACTTCTATCCCGTTGAAATTGGGTTCTCATAAGTCATAACAATGATAAAACTGGAAAAATTAACATAGGAAAATGAGACTGTTTCCTTCTCCTATGTAACAAATAGTGAGATACACACCCGTGTACTATTGGCTTCTTTCACTTTTGGGATATATGAAAATCTGAACAAGGTAAACAAGTCAGTTAATGATTACTTCATTTATTTTAAGTGTCATTTATCTTTTGAAAGATACGTTTTTGCAAAACTTTTAAGAAGCATGCTTCTCAAAATATTTTTAGTGACCGAGTTAAAATTGTGCATGTGGAGACACGTTCCCCAAAAATCTCTAAGAATATTTACTATATAAACTAAATGCTATTTCCCTTAGGAAAAAAATTCTATGAAAATATCTTGCTAGCTCTTGTAAAATGCTGAATTCAGAACTGGAAGTTCAAATTCTCGAAATACAAATAGACATAGGCACAAATCCTCATTATTCCACAATACTAATGTCACTGAATATGACCAGAAAGACAGAGTCGCAGTGTCCTTACTATTTTTAATCACATAAAATGAAAGACTCAAACGAGTTACTTTGGCATTTCTTCAGTGATGCTGTGGTCTCCTCACTGACTACTTACATGCAGCTTTTACTATTTTATATACGAGGCAAACACAGGCGATTTTCAATTATTAACACCAAAGTCTGCCGGAATCACTTTGCATTAATGAATCTCAAAATATTTTACCATTTCAGTGAGTCTAACTGCATGTTGTTGGGATGATGTCAAGTATAGTCTGATTTAGTAGGCAGCTTACTGTTGGTAACAGAGACAAATGGTAAAATCAGAATTGAAATGCAGTACTTCTGACTAATGCATCTATCATGATGATCCATTATTTCAATCAGCCCATCTCTAATAAAAATCTATATCACTTAAGGTAAATACATCATATTCACAGGGAACAATTTAGAAGTATTGGTGGAAAAAAGAATAAAAAAAAGTTAAAGCAAAAAGTATGACTCCTGCTACTGTCATGAATGTTATGGATAGAAAGCCCTATAGAGGGCTCTTCCTTCTCCCACCTCCAACTCTCTACAAAGAAAATTACAGAATATTGCCACAAGCTTGAGTTATTAAGCCACGTACGCAAGAAAAAAATTACTCCTCACCAAGGAAATTAGCTAGTGATATATATAAGAACAACGGCATTGAATCCTTCCTGGTTCAGCCCAATCTACTTGACTAGGCTAATACACTTTCATGAAATGGATTGGCTTCAATGTAAAGGCTAATCAAATTAAATAGAAATGAGCTCCTGAGAAAATTCAATCAATGAACTACAAAAAAACTTTCTTATTTTCCACTGACAGTTGTAGCTGTCACCAGCATTAGCACATTGCATACTATGTAGGCATGACCAAGGTATGGCAATGGCAATGGTAATGGCAGTGGGGCAGAGTAAAACTAATAACCTTAGCAAAACATTCATTCCCTCTCTCTTTCCCTCCCCACCCATTAATCTCTGTCTTTGTGTGTGTGTGTGTGTGTGTGTGTGTATATGTATATATATATATATATATATATATATATGATTATACTGCACTTACATTACCCTATATATTCTACAAACACACTTTATAACAACTTACTTTTCACAGATGTTACTATTCCTTTGAATAATAACTGCTAGATTTTCAATGTGCCTTTAAACAAGGATTTAAGGGCAATCTTTTAAAGTACAAGTAACACAGATGCAATGCTTTCTGTTTTTGAATGGGTGATATAGACCCAATTTCAGGATAGCTATGAATTCAAAGACCATTTCCTGACATCAGAAGTGAACTACATGGCTACTAAACAGCAGGGCAGTTTTCTTACCCAGGGGTGTGAGACTATTTTTATGAATAAAAGGCCATGGCCTTGACCATGCTGGATGATCCTATAATAATGTGGCCTTCTGTAGTTTGGGCTAATGAAACTGGTGTACCATCTGCTGTTGAATGCCACTTGCATCATGGATTTTCTTGGTTATCATGCCTAAAAGTAGACCATTCTTGACCTACTTGGAAGGTATTTATATCAAGTAGTGTGATGAAAGAAATACCTTCCACTCAGTTTCTTACACCTTTTTATTATTGTCATTATGCAGAATAGATTCCTCCAAGATAACATTTTTCTGGTAAAATAAAAAAGAACCTTTTAAATGGAAAATAACTGATCAAGCAAAAAAGAGAAGATATGCTTCCCATTTCCATCATTTCTAGAAGTTATTCAGCTTGGCCAGATTAAACCAATGATGGGTGAATATTTATAAATACAATGCTTTATTTTTTTCAGGAGAAAGTATTCATCATAAAAGTTATGCTCACATTTGCATTCTTTGCAGCACTTGCCATCCACGTACGCAAGAGCCGACTTCAGTGGACAGTCGGGATTCGGGCAGGTCAGAGTTTCACACTGGATGGTTCCATTCTGAGAAGAAAACAATATTTAGGGAATTTCCAAATTGCAATTTGGTAGTCTTTAATTATTTTTAAATCTGTTTCTGAAATTTCAAACTCTTCCCATAAAATGCCACAAATGCCACTATTCCCTTTGGTTATTATACAGTAAAACCCGTAACACAGAGACCCACAGTGGTATAAATTGGGTCATAACACACTTGGTGATTGGCTCCCATCTTCTGTCCCACAACTGATCCTAACTGAGCCAGAGCTCTCACCTTGTGTAGCCAGGTGGATGAGGACATGGGTGGAGGGAAAGACACACACTGACCAGGAAACAGCAGGCTAAGGGTAAGCCTCGGACACTCATGTCTCCCCAGATTACTCACAAATGAACATCAGCAAACCAGGAGAATAACTTGCTGCCATCCTGAAGACCTAGCCTCAGGACTCAGGATCCTCCCATGGGTATTTAAGACGGCAAAGACTGTCACATGAGGAGGTGCCCATGATCACCACAAGAGGTGCCAAACTACAATCAGAAGGGCAAAGAATTTGATTCCTGGAGGTGATCCAGGACCTCCAGGTTGCTAGCTGTTTTTCTAGTCATTTTATTGAACTCACTATACCACATCCGTGTTTTGTTTTTGACCCCAATTAACAAATTGGGAAGGCTTTCCTGTATTTGCAAAGTGCTATAACTTTAGTAGGAGCATAATATGTCCCTGAATAGAAGTCACATAACACAAACACATGGGTGAGCTACTTTGACTTTTTTACATGCATGATATTCTGCTTTTGAATAAACTTGGTGAACTTGGGGGACATTTTTTTGCAAGACTAATTCATGTAGACCTTTGATTGCTTTCCAGTTAACTAGTTTCAACAGATGAACTCCTGTGGAATTTGAAAGTTCAAAACCAAACTAGTTCTGAACTTAAACATATATTTTTGAAATAATAATGCACTACATATTCTACTTTATTAGTGAGCAATTAGAAAAATCATATACTTAAACTCTATAATTTGTATTCTATACAAATTATATTAGAAAACTTTTAAAGGTTATCTTAATTAAACTCCACCTTTCGTTTATATGGATCAATCTGGTCACAATATCTCATGCTGCATTCAATTCAGTTTTATTAAAATACATTAATAAACACCTGAGGGGAAATTCCTGGAAATGTTATGGATCACAGGATAGAATCCTTTGAGACTCACCTTACTAAACCAATTTAAATTGCTAAGTTCATGTGTGTACCAATAAATTTAAATTTTATAGCATTCCACAACCATAATAACCTTTATAGGCTAGGAAGTATCTTTAATAATGCAGTAAACAGTTCTTCAGATTTGACTGAGTTTGCTGGCACTTCAGTGTGGTACCTTTCTTAAGGAAAAGGCTCTTAAAATTTTCATAATTACATTATTCAAATCCAATTTTAAAGAGTGGGGGCATCCGAGCTTCCTTCATCTAAAATCTAGTTGAAAGCCATACCAAGCATGTGCAGTTCTTACAGCCGTCTGTCCAGGACTCGAATTCTCGGTAGGTGGTTCCCTTCATGGTACAAGTCCTTTCACAATAGCACTGATCCAGCCTGTTCATTCGCTGCTCAGCCCGAGACAGCTGTGGCACAAAGGAAGCGGTTTGTGTTGTTCACCATTCCAGCAATGAAGAAATGCAAAGTAATCTAGCGGGTATCTGATTTTTTTTTAGTGTACAGCAGTAATGATGGCTATGCCCATCAACTGTCTGTTATAAATATACTTAAGCCTTTGATTTAAAGCCAAGGATTTTCCCCCTCTTATTTTTGTAAATTTTCTCTTGCCTGTGAAAAAGTAGCATAATTTAACAGATATAAATGAAGGCTAAGTCAAAATAGCATCACCCACAATACAGAGAAGCACTTTCGATTTTTAAAAACGTTTAATTTCATAAACATGTCAACTCAAGTGAGATCATAAGTTTTAGAATTTATATTGTGTCTGAAACAAATCATCCATATACAACATAATTTTCAATCATTAGTAAGTTCTATGCAAAATGACAACCGCCTGATGAAATTGTAGGCAAACTTGAGACATGCTTTAAACAGTGAATTATCCTACAGCTGCAGCACAGTGTAGAAAGCATTGGTGGGACCATTTCTTTGACATAACCCCAGTGTCCACATTCTTTGCAATATCCTCCCATCTCCTTCCTTTTAAAGGAAAACTCAGTAAGGTGAACACTAAATCTTGTTGTAATAAACAGTGTAAAAATAAGTAATATGCCTCAATCCTGACTTACTGAATCATTTGTTATACAGATGGCCAGCGCTGAATATTTACTAGTATAAGCCCTTTCCTTAGACAGGGATTTTGATTTAACCCCAGGAAAGAATATAGCATAAGAAAAATCTCAAAGGTGGACACCTGTGCTTATAAAGTAAAATAAAAAACCTATAAGGAACCTCAAGGGTTTTAGAGCTCCCCCAAACTATATTTCTAAGTAGCTTTTTACCTTGGCTGATGTTTTGGCCAAAATGTCCTGCAGCTCCATGATTTTCTGCACAAGTCCATGGAAGTCATTGCAAGTTGGACAAGCTGAAATTGCAAACACTACATTGGTCAAGTTGTATTTAAAAGGGGTTCAATCTGATTAAGCCTATGCTGACAACTCATATATGGGAACTCTAATTTCAAACTGACAACCTGGACAAAATTAAGCAAGAAGCACACTCTTTATCACACAGTGCAAAAACTAATGAACTTACTGCGATTAAGATCTGGGCACTGAACAATAAATCCTTGGGGCATGACAAGTAATTGCACATCTTGCATTATACCCTGTGTGTGAAAAATTAAATAAGAAAACATTACTTTCATCTATTCAAATTATGTTCAACAGTCAAGCTCATGAAGGAAAACATTACAGGATAGAGTCATCAAAATCCCTGAGTAAAATCTTTTTTAATATATTGTTTTGACTTCAAACCAAAGGGAAAGAAATATATATGGATAAATAGATGATTACCCATGGACTTTCTTATTGATAACATTTTTAAAACTTTAAGGTCAAATGTCAAGATATAATTAAGAGGCGATGTTTTGAGAAGTTATCTGTAGTAAGCCACTGAAGTAAGGCTTGAAAATGACCTTTAAAAATCAACCTAAAAATCACTTGTGGTTTCAACAACAGTGAAACTGATACCAATAATCAAAAGAAAAGAATAGAAATACTAGTTATGAAAGCAATGCTCATTTGAGCATTTCTCATTTTTCAGTGCAATCTTTTGAAACTAATTTCTCAACTCAAAAGAGGGCAATAAATGAATTAAACAGCTATGCAAGACTCAGTGACAAGTCCTTAAGCGTACAGAAAGTTTAGCATGAATTTGTTTTAAATGCTGGCTGGAAATAACACATTTTACACAGAAGGAAGGCCCTATTACATGTTGGTAGGCAAAATTTACATGCATCCTTAGTCATTTAGGTATAATTAGCTTCCAGCTTTTGGACTCTTAAAGCAAAGGTCAAATGGTAGTTCAGGAATGACCTCATCGGACACACTCCAGCTGTCCCTTTCACCCACCACCCTCCTCTCTTCCTGCACCAGTTTTAAATATTTTCTCTAATATTTCACCTTATCTCTTTGAAAAATGCAAACAGAATGTCTAATGACAGGAATGATAGTACCAACATATTTTCAAGACTATTTGAACAAAGATTTACCAAATATCTCCTACATGTTTAATCTGATTAATAGTGTGGTGTAAAAAGAACGCCAATGTGAATGATAAATATTTTAGTGTACTGTGGCAATGGCTGGATCTGTTGTCTGTTTGGGTTTAGATTAAGGAAGCAATTTATATACAAACTCCTATCACTTGGAGGAGACAACATAAGAACAAAGTTAATGTGTGCATGCGCACTGCACAATTCTAGTAGGCACCATTCAGAATCTGCAATAAAAAGAAGGATCCCTAGAGTAGTCACATAATCAATGTCTGAGAAGGATTCTGAGGCCACATCTGGGCTCCACGGGAAAGACTGTTATGATTAAATAGAGAAGAGACTTGGCACTAACAGCACACATTTGCAATCCCTTACAGAGGAAAACAGCATTGAATTTTCAGGATTTGCAAAAATGGGACCAATTCCCCATGACTAACTTCGGAGAAGCTACTTAAACTCTATGAGCAGGCTTATGCATATGTAAAAGAGGACAAAAAGACCATGCATCAAAGCCAGCATGCCTAGCATAGATGAAATAACATATTCAAAGCACCTGGTTCCCAGGTAACAGACAATGTTTAACTTCTAAAAACATCTCCTAGGATTATAAACCTTGCTTAGAATACATTTTTAAAGTTATTGGTACATACTCTACCTAAAAATCCACGAGTTGGACACACACCACTATCATTCTTTTATTTAACCACCATTTTCCAGGTCACTTCTATATCATAGTCACGGGGGGGCAAGGGGGAAGTGATTATACTTATGGGCTTACAGTCAATAAATATTCTGGACTTTATTTCTTCATCCTTTAAATACAGAAAATTAAATGGCATGTCTTTTAGATCCTCTACAATGTGAGATTCTACCGAGTGTGTGTCTAAGTAGACACTAATGAGAAAGATATAAGTATGGCTACTTTCTACTTTTGATAGATTTGTGCACATAAATATATATTCCTTTCTCACTTTCTGGTGTATAAGGAGCCCATGAATAATGAATATTAAAAAGCTTTCAATCTTTTATTAATAACATCCCTGTGAAAGTATCATCAAAAGTTATACTTCATTGGGGAGAGTTATTTGTATACTAATATTTTAGGCTTTTATTACTTTGAATGCTTAATTTCAAGAATGGTGGGTTAACTGCCCTGACTTCAGCCTTGTAATCTTCTATATAGTATCTAAAGATCAAACTCATTAGGGAAAAAAAGAGAAAGTAGTATTCATCAGCTAAATATCATGCCAGCAAAAAGAAAAGAAGAAATAAATCATAAATAGAAAAATCTACACAAATAAAATTATTTTGTTTCTCACCATAAAAAGCAAAATGAACTTTTCTAAACTCATGAGAAAGCATTTATATTTATACTTTACTAGAGGCCTGGTGCACAAAATTTGTGCACGGGGGGGGGGGGAGGAGTCCGTCAGCCCGGCCTGCACCCTCTCGCAATACGGGACCCCTTGGGGGATATCCGACTGCCAGTTTAGGCCCGATCCCTGTAGCAGTCAGACATGCCCCAGTCGGACATCCCTCTCACAATCCAGGACCACTGGCTCCTAACCACTCACCTGTCTGCCTGCCTGATCACCCCTAACCACTCTGCCTGCCTGCCTGATCGCCCCTAACTACTCACCTACCTGCCTGATTGCCCCTAACCACTCTGCATGCCTGCCTGATCACCTCTAACCACTCGCCTGCCTGCCTGATCGTTCCTAACCACTTGCCTGCCTGCCTGATCACCCCTAACCACCTCTGCCTCGGCCCCTGCCACTGTGGCTTTGTCCGGAAGGACATCTGGAATGACATCCAGTAGGTTTCTGTCTGGTCTAACTAGCATATTATGCTTTTATTATTATAAATGATCAGACTTTAGTCAAAGGATACCTTAAAATATCCATGTGCATTATTTCTCTGTCCCAGCCAAAATGTTGTGCCTACAGGCAAGTCTGTGGAGGGCTTTTCCACCACTCTTTCATATATTCTGGGAAAAAAAATTAGATAAGTGGTGTAAGTTAGCAGTCATTTCTTAGCATCTTCCATTTCCTGAACTGAGAACATTTCACTTACTTATTGCAGTCAATGTGTAGAGTCAGATGGGAGGCACTGATGGCTAAGGAGAGCTTGTGCCACTTGTCATCTGCCAAAATGTAAGGAAACACTTCCGTGTGAGGGCGGTGACTGCCTGAGCGGTAGTGCAGTCTGACTTCATTCCGGTGGCCACTGCTTTCCAATTCCAGGTACCTGCATAGAGAGGAGCCGTATGGAGCCCATTGAAAGTTAAGTTCAAATATGACTGACATGATTCCTGCTTCCAGAAAGATGGCGTAGATATGCTTTCCCTATCCCTCCCACTAAGTACACCACATATTATATTATAAAACAAACATAAGAAGAGTCTGAAAGATGGAGGTGAAAAAACAGTGAGGGACCTGAGGACCTGAGGAACCAAACAAGGTGAGTTTCCTATGTTTTCTTTTTGCCTCATATATACAGCTTTGGAACTGAAGAAGCCAGCAACCTGAAAATCCCAACAGATGCAGAAGAAAGAAAGAAAATAATGGAAGGAAGGGAGGGAGGGAGGGAGGGAGGGAAGGAGGGAGGGAGAGAGAGGGAGAGAGAGAGAGAGAGAGGAAAAGAAGTAAAAGAAAAAGCCTGCTCTCTCTAGCCAAACTACCAGAAAAGATGAAGACTAGCAAGACAAAAGTTTTTAGAGAATAATCACTCTCTTCTAGTCAAACACCAAAGAAAAAAAACTGTAGTCATGTCCTCAACCCTGCCAGCAAAGGCTTAGTGGGGACATTAGGTTTCCATCCTCTTGAGGCAAAAATGATGTACCCAAAACTTCCAGTAGGTTGGTGATAGAGAAGAGCAAGTAGAGAACCAAGACTTTTAACCCAGCTGGCCAGTCATAAGCTTCCCCCGGCATCAGTGGAGACCACATGAGGGGGAGCTCGGTCTCCCACCCTAATCTGGTGGTAACAAAGCACACTGCCCGCTCCCAACTGTGATGGTGTCAGCAGAAGCTTAGTAGAGAGTCAGGCCTTTCAACCACACAGCAGTAATAAGACCCTCTCTACCACAGTGTCAGTGGAGACCATGTGGGGAGTTGGAAATATCACTCCCACCCAGAAATATTAGCAGCTCCCCGTCAATTATCAACAGAAGGCCAAATGGGAACATGGCCTTCACCTATAAGTAACAAGAAGGCACTCTCCCATCCTCTGACAGAGCAGTGTCAGTGAAATCTAGCTAAAACAAGGAGTTTAAATAAGATCCAAGTCTCAGAACATGATGCAAAAATGAGCAGGATTAAATTGAAAATCATATGCCATACCAAGAACAAAAAGATGTCAAATTAATGACAAAAAGACTATCAATAGATATTAACAGCAAGATGACAGAGATATTAAATTACCTGACAAACATTTTAAAGAACCACTGATAAAAAGAAGCATTAACAGCCTGTCAGTGTTGCTCAGTTGAGCATTGACCCATGCACCAAAGAAGTCCTCGGTTGGATGCTGAACAGGGCACATGCCTGAGCTGTGACCTCGATCCCCATCAGGAGGCGTTCAGGAGGCAGCCTATCGATGTTTCTATCTTTCTCTCCCTTCTCCCTTTCCCTTCCTCTCTCTCTCAAAATCAATAAAAATATTTTTTGTAAAAGCAATAACATCCCTAGCTGATTTGGTTCGGTGGATGGAGTGTCAGCCTGAAAAATGGGTGGCGGGGGGTGGGGGTGGTGCTGAGTTCAATTCCAGTCAGGGGCACATGCCCATGTTGCAGGCTCACCCCAGTAGGGGGTGTGTGGGAGGCAGCTGATCAGTGATTCTCATCATTGTTTTATTTCTCTCTCCCTATCCCTCTCTGAAATCAATAAAAATATTCTTTAAAAAAGCAACAAATATATTTGAACACACTTGAAACAACAACAAGGAAAAAACAGAGAGCCTCAGCAAAAAAAGAGAACCAAATAAATAATCAAATAAAATAAAATTAAAAAATATGATAACAGAAATAAAAAGCTCAAAGGAGAGGCTAACCAGTAAAATGGGGGGCACCAAGAAAAGATCAGTTGACTGAAAGATAAAAATTACTCAATCTGAACAATAGAAAGAAAATAGACTGGAGGGAAAATAAAGAAAGTCTCAGAGGCCTGTGAGACTATAATAAAAGATCTAAGATTTATATAATTAGAGTCCATAAAAGAGGAGAAAGAGTGTGGACTGAAAAAGTACTTGACTAAACAATAACTGAAAACTTCTCAAATTTGGCAAGAGACATAAATTCACATATTCAAGAATGTAAGCAAACCCCAAACAAAATCAATTTTTAAAAATACTCATCATAATTAAATTTCTAAAAACAAATACAAAATGTTAAAAGCAGACAGAAAAAAAATCAATACATTGTATAGAGTGGAAAAGAAATTAGAATGGTAGTGGACTTAAGAAAGTGGCACATAGTTTTTATGTGATGAAAGAAAAAGCTGTCAGCCAAGAATCCTATATCCAGCAAAAATGAAGAAGAAATCAATACATCCTGAAATGAAGAAAAAGTAAGATAATTTGAATCAAGTTTTAAACTTAGATATGTTATGTTTAAGGAACCTTATGAACACTCAAGAGGACATGTAGAACTATAAGTTAATACCTCTTAATCCCCTTCACCTTTTTACCCCCTTCACTGCCCAATCCTCTAGCAACAAAGTTATATTTCTGTATCTATGAGTCTGTTTTGTTTGTTCATTTATTTAGTTTATTTTAGATTACATATAAAGTGAAATGATATTTGTCTTTCTCTGATTTATTTCACTTCCCACAATACCCTCTAGGTCTATCCATGTTGTCAGGGGATTAAGAATTACAAACTTAGAGTTATAAATAAGTCACAGGGATGTAAAGTACAGCATAGGAAATATAGTCGATGATATTGCAATAACTTTGTACAATGACAGATGGTTACTAGACTTCTTGTGGTGGTCACTTTGTAAGGGATACAACTGTCAAATCACTACGTTGTACACCTGAAACCAATATATGGTATGTTAACTATACTTTAATTAAAAAGAGCTTTATATTCCAGAATGAAGGAAAAAAAGAAGAGGACATGTCTGAGGTGGAAAAAGGTCCATAATAGAGGTAGAAGTTTGGGGAGTTATAAGCATACAGATTGTATTGAAGCCATCAAGGCACAGGGAATACCTTGGAAATTATTATAAATGAAAGGACACTTTAACATTTTGAGGAGAAACCAGCAAAAACAAGCAAAAAACAGTAAGTGTAGCTAGTGAAATTAGAGGAGAAAAAAGTGACTGTGGTGTCCCAAAGGCCTGGGGATGAAGGAGATGCCTCAAGGAAGAGGGAGTAATGAACTGTATCAAATGCTGCTAATAGGTCAAATAAGATAAAGGCGGAACCACTGGATTTCACAAAACAGGTTTCTGGTGACCCTAAAGCTATTTCAGAAAATTCTATAGAAAATAAAGCTTTCTTGAAGTAGGCTCCAGAGAGAACAGGCAGAGAGAGGTAAGAGATAACAAGTATGGACACCTCGGGAGGGTAGCTATTGAAAGACACTGTCAAGGTGAGAAATTTCAATTGGTAAGAAATACCAATACACATTTTTTATTCTGCTGGGAATAACCTGTAGAAGATGGAAATTAGCCATACTTGAAAGAGGTAAGAAATTAGAATAAAACAGAAACCATAAATTAAAACATCGATTAATTACATGTCAACTACATAACACTCAAAAAATTATCAACAGAAAAAATAAAATTAAACAACAAATGACATTCTATGAGACAAGGTTAAATACATGATAAATCAGAGGTTAATGAAAAGTACCTGCAAATCAATAAGAAAAAGCAATTTAATGGATTTATCAATCAGATAAGCAATAATTAAAAAGTAATAATATCTAGTGTCAATAGCAATGTAGAAAAATAAACACTCTGGTACACTGTGGCAAAATAAACTTACAGGGACTTCTTGAAAGCAGTTTGGTAAATCTATCAATATATTAAATGTGCATACACTTTACATCATAATTTCAAATCTAAAAATCTATGCAAAATAACAGCACAAATTAGCAATGATGCATGCAGAAGGTTCTGGCTGAAGATTTATTTAAAACACTAAAAACCTGATAAAATGCCAACTATTCACTCAGAGTAATTATGATAAATTCATATTCTAAAACATTGTGCCACTCTGTAAAAGAATGACTTTTAGAAATGAAACAATGCCATAGTTTACTATTAAGTAAACAACAAAATAATTCTATAGTATCCCATTTTGTTTGCAAAAACTGTGTGTGTGTTTACAGAAGAAAAAAATCAAGAACATATCAAATGTTAAGATAATTACCTCAGTGGGGGATACAACTAAGGGGAAAGAATGTGTAGGACCTTTCACATATTTTTATATCCTTGAATTTTCTTAATTATATATTAACTAGAGGCCCGGTACATGGATTCATGCACGGGTGGGGTCCCTCAGCCTAGCCTGCACCCTCTTGTAATCCGGGACCCCTCAGGGGGGATGTCGGACCGCTGGGGATCGGGCTGAAACTGTCAGTCCAATATCCCCCGAGGGATGTAGCAGGGCTGAAGTGGCAGGCGGCTGGGGAGGAGCCCGTGCTGGGGCCAGGTGCCCCACCACTCCCACTCATCCAGGCCCCACTGCACCTACTGCTACTCGGTAGTGCTGCAGGAGCACACTGACCACCAGGGGGCAGCTCCTGCATTGAACATCTGCCCCCTGGTGGTTAGTGCACATCATAGCAAACGGTCGTTCTGGTTGTTCCGGTCATTCTGGTCGTTCCAGGCAACCGGTCGCAAGGGTCACTTAGGCTTTTATATATATAGATTTTTAATGTAATGTATATAGTACAATTCTATTTTAAGATTCAAAATAAACCAAGTAATCAAGAACAGAATCCTTTCTATATTATTGTTTGATAATAAGTATTCATTATTTAATTAATTCAATTAGTAAATTCTATAATGTTAGAGAGGTGTTTTCATTTAAAAAAATAATAAAATCAGCAAACACAGTGGCCCATTGCTATATACTTGTCAGTTCTTAATCCACTGAGGCATAAACCCTATTATTGCTGTTCTCCTCTATTATTAGAAACTACAGGCCTGGTGCATGAAATTCGTGCACAGAGAGGGGGGGTGTCCCTCAGCCCAGCCTGTACCCTCTCCAATCTGGGACCCCTCGAGGGATGTCCATTTAGACCCACTGGTATCAGGCCTAAATGGGCAGTTGGTTAACCCTCTCACAATCCAGGACTGCTGGCTCCCAACTGCTTGCCTGCCTGCCTTCCTGATTGCCCCTAACCGCTTCTGCCTGACAGCCTGATCACCCCCTAACCACTCCGCTGCTAGCCTGATTGATGCCTAATTGCTCCCCTGCTAGCCTGTTTGCCCCCAACTTCCCTCCTCTGCTGGCCCAGTCACTCCTAACTGCCCTCCCCTACAGGGTTGATTGCCTCCAACTTCCCTCCCTTGCAGGCCAGGGTGCCTCCCAACTGCCCTCCCCTGCTGGCCATCTTGTGGTGGCCATCTTGTGTCCACAGGGGGGCAGGATCTTTGACCACATGGGGGCAGACATATTGTGTGTTGAAGTGGTGGTCAATCTGCATATTACTCTTTTATTAGATAGGATAGAGGCCTGGTGCAGGAGTGGGGGCCAGCTGGATTGCCCTGAAGGGTGTCGCAGATAAGGGTGGGGGTTCCCTTGGGGCATGGGGCAGTCTGAGCAAGGGGCCTGTGGTGGTTTGCAGGCCAGCCACGCCCCCGGGTGACCCAAGCGGAGGCACTGGTATCTAGAATTTATTTCCCTTCTACAATTGAAACTTTGTAGCCTAGAGTGGAGCCAAGCCTCCTGCATGCTCCACCAGCAGCCATTTCTGTTTGAGTTAATTCACCTTCTATAATTGAAACTTTGTAGTCTTAAGCAGAGGCCTGAGCCTGGCCAGGGTGTGCGGAAAGCTTTGCTTCCCCTGTTGCCACGGGCAACCCTGGCCTGGTCTCTCCAGCTCCGTGGCTGCTGCCATTCTGTTTGAATTTGTTTACCTTCTATAATTGAAACTTTGTAGCTTGAGTGGAGGCTTAGGCCTGTCAAGGGCAGGCAGAAAGCTTATTTCCCTCTGTTGCCTGGGAAACCTTGCTCTTGGTGGCTGTAGCCATCTTGGTTCAGTTTATTTGCATACTCGCCCTGATTGGATGATGGGCGTGGCTTGGGCTGGTGGGCGTGGCTTGGTGTAGCAGAGGTATGGTCAATTTGCATATTTGTCTATTATTAGGTAGGATGGTACCTATATTGAATTCCTGAATTTGAGGCACTAAACTAATCTTTCAAACGTTAAATATTTGACCAATAGTCATTAGCATCATTCACTCGGTTTTTTTAAAAAATGAAATAGATATACAGGGTGTCCAAAAAATGTATAATACACAAAAACATTTAATAAAGACAAACATAAACAATGATGTAAAACACTTAAAACTGTCTAGCACATGGTTAGTATAATTAAAGTTAGCTCTCATTAAAATAAGAAAAACAGGTTGAAAGAAGTTGATCCATATCTTCAAAACCAGTCACTAGAAGATGTATAGACTTGTATGAAGACATTAAATCACAGGAAAATATGACTATGGCATAATTATAAGTTAAAAGAATCTGTAATGAACACTGGGCCTATTTTAATGAATCACTGTTCTAGTAACAGCCATATTCTTTTCTGGAACTCCACTGTCCCCCACTGGTGCCATCTCAGTGGGAGGCAGACCTGCTTCCCCTCCCCTTACTGCCCACAGGCCCAGCAGAACAGAGTGGGTACACACCCAAGCCCTAAAGCCTGAGGGTTCACATTCCTGCACCCCTCATAGCAGTGGCAAGCCACTTCTCCTCTCTGTACCTCAATTTGGTTACTCAGCTATAATATGAAGATGTCAATGGTACTTGCCTCAAAGGATTTCTGTGAGGATCTGAAAGAGTTCATTTAAGAAAGCACTTGGAACATTACTGTGCACAAACAAAACACTCGATAAAGACAGCACATGAGCTGTCTTTCTCATTTCAAAAAGCAAAGAGTTCAAATCCTCCTTCTTCCCAGGGCACAGCCAGGGAGGAGCAGGCCCATGACACACCCCAGCAATCAGACACTTTTCTCAAGACTCAGAAGCATAATGGAGCTCAACCGGGAAGAGAGGAAAAGAACCTGCATTGTGCATGGGGCAGCAGCATCCAGTCAGTTCCTTTAAGGTCACTCTGATCCTGCTTCCTGCTTGCTGGCCCACCAGGGAGCCTCTAGTTATTGCTTGTCCCAAATTCTGGTGCCTCAGGCTCCCATCAGCTCTGTCCGCTGCCCTTCCATCCACCACCTCCAAAGTCACTTTACAACTGAGGACCCCAACTGATATATTACCCTTCGATCATGGGAAAAATATGCAATTCGAATAAAATGTATCAACATTTTAAAAAGTGATTGTTTGAGTGATGGAAGTATGAGTGATTTTTTTTTAACCTTCTTTGTATTGTCCTTTATTTTCCCTTTAATTTTTAATGAGCATGTACTCCCTTAAAAGTCACATTTTAAATCCCAAGAATATAATCTGTCACACTTGAACATATCGTGTCTCCCTGATTGGTTATTCATAATTTTGGGGGGCAACTAAAATCAGAAATAAAGTTCCCCCTTTATAATAATTTATGGCCTTGTTACTCCCATGTCTTTTGCATTGACAGAAATACAAACTAATTTAAGATTAGACTTCAGAGAAGTAGGCAGCATGGCAGGGCATCATTCATTTTAACAATCTCCTTTGTAACTCAAGATCAAAGGATAAAAATAAGGTCACCTCTCATCTGACAAAAAGGTTGCTCATAATATGAGATGAGAATTTTTCTGCTGCCTTAACTGAAACCTAAATAGAAAAAAAAAAGATCAGATCATCTCAGTGCATTAAGTTATAAGCCAGTTGTAAATTAGTCACCTGAAAAAAGCCACATGCACTTCAAGTGTCAAATACTGTATAGCTTTAGTGTAGTTCGTGGATGGCACAATTGCAAAGGAGTTATATGCACGAGCTTTGGGACTAAAAACCCAGATCAGCCACTCACTACCAATGACCCGACCTCTCACTGTCTCATTTTCCTCATCCGTCAAATGAGAACTCATTGTGATAATCCATATAAAGTAGGGTATCTGAAACATAGTAAAAACTCAATAAACAGTAACTATTCTTAGTATTTCAATAATCCCAATTAGGCATCATTTATAAAGCCCAGCCTCTGATAGCCAATTCTGTGAATAACAAGCATTTTGAATACCCTTTTAAGTGAGACAATTAGTATTATTGGGGTCCTAGCATAACCAATGAAATGGGAAAAGTGAAGTCCAGTGGTAGAGCCAAAATTATTGTTAGCGGATTTGTTCATTTGTCACAGAAAATGGACTGTTTACCTTGCTACTTCCAAGGATTCCCTCAGATGTTGGGGGAGATGGGAGAATTGGGAGAAAAATGTGTTTTTTGGCATCCCTCATTAGAACCATATTGATTCTGTTTCTGTTAAATAATTTTGTTTATTTTTAATGATATTTGGTCATCAGCAGGGCACTATAATGCAGCAATTTAAAAGACCTCAGAATCTTAATCTTCTCTCCACAGTTTACTAACTGGGAAAGTTAAAAATCTCCCCCAAGCCGCAGTTTCCTCCCCTATCAAATAGAAATAAGAGTTGTATCCTTATATAATCACTAGTGGCCTGGTGCATGAAATTCGTGCAGGGGGGGAGGGTGTCCCTCAGCCCGGCCTGCACCCTCTCCAACCTGGGACCCCTCGGGAGCAGTTGGACCTCCCTCTTGCAATCCGGGAATGCTGGCTCCTAACCACTCACCTGCCTGCCTGCCTGATTGGCCCTAACCACTCTGCCTGCCACCCTTCTACACCCCTTGCTGGCCTGATTGCCCCCAACTGCCCCCTCTGCCAGCCTGCTTGTCCCCAATTGCCCCTCCTGCCAGCCTGCTTCCTCCAATTGCCCCCCCTGCTGGCCTGCTTGTGCCCAACTGCCCTTCCTTCCTGGCCTGATCACCCCTAACCACCTCTGCCTTGACCCCGCCACCATGGCTTTGTCTGGAAGGATGTCCGGAAGGTCTCCAGATCTAATTAGCATATTACCCTTTTATTAGTATAGATTGTAAGAATTCAATGAAACAAATGATGTAGATGATTACGTTGCATAGTTCCTGAAAAGAGTAAGCACTCCATACACGTCATGATCATGATTTAGACTTCCTGTGATATATCTATCTATTCATGCTATGTAAACATCAGCAAATTTTCAAGATGGATTTTAACTGAAATAAAAATGAATCTCAAACATAAAGTAGTCTAATGAGAATCTACCCAAATATCAATGCTTGAATCGCATCTATTATATTCCCATCAAATGGTCATCCAGTTTATTTGAATACATCCAGTGACTAACAACTCATGATTTGCTGAGGCCATTTCATTTTTATAAAACAAAAAACTTCCTTATACTAGAGCATAAAGAGAGGAGGGTTTTTTAAATCTATGATTTAGTATTTCATTTATTCCAGAAAATACTTAATATGAGCACTGAGAATATAACAACAAAGAAGGCCAAATAACACTGAAGCTTAGAGATGTCCAGTAATAAACACATTATTGTGAAAATTAATTGAGCTACTTCAAAACTAATTATAACACTATTATAGAAGTCATTCTGCAAGAAGAGGAATGTAGCTATATCATGAGAATAACAAAGCTTCTCCATAAATAATATAGCTAGGAGCCAATATTATGAAAAAGAGCACACTTGTGTAGGTTGAGGAAGACCTACTGACATATATGGACTACTTTAATGATCTGAAAATGCACACATGAAAGTGTGTAGAAAATGTGGCTTACAAATTTTACAACAGGTTCACAGATTCCATGAAATCTATTGATGGACTCTAAGCTAAGTATTTCTACCTTATGGGAAAAATAAGCAGAAAGAGTGAAGGCTTATGGCTACTTGTGAAAAATTTGACAACTTGTTTTATATATATATATATATATATATATATATATATATATATATAGAGAGATAGAAAGAGAGAGAGAGAGAGAGAGAGAGAGAGACAGAGAGAGACAGAGAGACAGAGAGACAGAGAGAGAAGGGGGCCTGGTGCACAAAATTCATGCACTGGGGGGGAGGGGTGTCCCTTAGCCCAGTCTGCAAACTCTCCAATCTGGGACCCCTCGGGGGATGTCCAACTGCCCACAGAGATTGGGCCTAAACCGTCAGTCGAACATCCCTCTCACAATCCAGGACTGCTGGCTCCCAACCGCTTGCCTGCCTGCCTGCCTGATTGCCACTAACCGCTTCTGCCTGCCAGCCTGATCACCCCCTAATCACTCACCTGTCAGCTTGACTGATGCCTAACTGCTCCCCTGCTGGCCCAATCGCCCCCAACTGCCCTCCCCTGCAGGCCTGCCCACCCCCCACAACTGCCATCCCCTGCAGGCCCAGTTGCCCCCAACTGCCTTCCCCTGATGGCCTGGTCCCTCCCAACTGCCCTTCCCTGCCAGCCTGGTTCCCACCCCCCAACTGCCCTCTCCTGCCAGCCTGGTCATCCCTAACTGCCCTTCCCTGAAAGCCTGGTTACCCCTAACTGTCCTCCCCTGCCGGACCAATCACCCCCCAACTGCCCTCCTCTGCTGGCCTGTTAGCCCACAACTGCCCTCCCCTGCCAGCCATCTTGTGGCAGCTATCTTGTGACCACAGGGAGGCGGCCATCTTGTGTGAGGGTGTGATGGTCAATTTGCATATTACCTCTTTATTATATAGGCTTTTCTAATATAAATAGGTTATAATTAGAAAAAAAGAAAATACATAAAAGCACAAGGAAATTAAGATCACTAATGATCCTGCTGTCAAGAGTTGATCAATATCGACATTTTGCAATCTTTGTAACTTAACCATACACCGCAAGTGTCTTTCCATATCAATAAAAGTAAAGCCACATCCCTATAATGGATGCATGGTATTCTGCAGTATACCTATACCACAATGTTTTTAATGTCCAACTTCCTATTACTATTTCCAGTTTTGCATTATTAATAAAAATGCTTCAATACATGTTTTTTGTGTGTGTGCCGGAGCAGTTATCTTCTTGGAAATGAAATTACTGGTTCAAATGGCATACACATTTTAAAGGGACTTGTTATAGTCATTCATTTATTCATTTAACAGTTTTGTGTGTGTGTGTGTTTTGTGTGGGTTTTGTGTTTTGAATGCCTACTTCTTTCTAGACTTCATTCCAGGTACTGGGAATGGAAAAGTAAACCAAAGATATAAAATACCAGCCCTCATTGAATTTATATTAAAATATAAAGTAAGAGAGTAAAATATAGTATAAAATTAATAGGTTACATGGTGATAAAATCTACGAAGAAAATTAAAGTAAGGAGGATAAGGGAAATGGAGGGTGATATTTTAAAAAGGATTCAGGGAAAGTCTCATTGAAAAAGTGACATCTTGTGACACCCTGAAGGAGAGCAATGACTCTGAGGCAGAGGCCTGCTGGCAAGATCAAGGACTATCACTGAAGCTTGTGTAGCTAGAGAATGAATAAGGGGCAGAATAGTAGGCAATTGGGTCAAAAATATACCAGAAAAAAATCCAAGGAGGCAGATCATTAACAAGATGACTTTGGCTACTGTAGGTAGAAAGCCATGTGGGGGTTTTGAATTGAGTTCCAATATGATCAACTTGACTGTAGTGTCAGAAATAGACTTTATGGAGGTTGGGAGGTTGCAAGGGCTAAAGCAAGGAGATGATTTTGTAGGTTATTGCTAGGGGTGGCTTAGCCGAGGGAAGATGATGAAAAGGGTCTGACTCTGAAGATGTTCTCAAGGGAGCAATAAAAACTTTCTTAGGATTAATTGTGCAGTGTGAGAGAAACAGAATCAAGAAATATTTCAAGGTTTTTAGCCTAAGCCAACTAGAAGAAAGAAGTTGCCATTTACTGCGCTGGAGAAGAACAAGTTTGAGGAAGAGGATGATGACTTTGGTTTCTGACATTCCAATTAAACACCCCAATGAAGATTCAGGTGTGCTGATGGGTATACAAGTCTGGAGTCCAAGGACAAAGATTAAGATAAGGGAAACAATTAGGAAGTCATTGTTTCATAGAGATGGTATTTAAAGCCTTTAGACAGAATGAGATCACCTACAAAGTGAGTGGATATTGGGCAGAAATATGAGCATCAAACCCTAAAACTGTCCTTCATTCAGATGCTAGGGGTGTGAGGAGGAGGGAACCAGGAGACCGAGGAGCAAAACCAAAGAGTACGAGCCATGAAAGCCAAGCAAAGCACCTGTTTTGAAGAAGGGAATAATCAAAGCCCAACAGCATGAGGACTCAGAATTGAAGGATGGATTTAGCAACATGGACATCAGTGGAGACCTTGACAAGCGCATATTTGTGAAGCAGAGAAAGCCAAAGCCTCACTGGAGCGGGTTCCATAGAGTGAGAGGGGAACTGAAGACAGTGCAAGGCAGACAGAGGAACAGGAAAGTGAGGTCAATGGAGGATTTTAGGATTTGGTTTTTCAGTTTTGTTTCTGAGACTCTAAATATTATAGCATATTTACATGATGAATGAAATATCCAATAGAGAGGAAGCAACATAATAATGCAAGAGAAGGGTAAACTCCTGGAGCAATGTCCTTGAGAGGAGATGCAATTTAATATGCAGCTGGAGTGGCCTGTGTTTGTTAGGTCATGGATGCTAAACCTAACTAAAGGAGCGGTTGAAGAGGAAATTTAACGGCAAAGATGCAGGTGGGTTTACATGAGTGGTGGGAATAGCTTGTGGAAGCTCTCTTCCAATCGCTTTTAGGAAACAAAGTTATATGCTAAACAAGGATGAGGGAGGAGGTGTTCCACATGTAAGGAACGAGGAGGGGTATGAAAGAGTCATCTAGCAGAATGAGCGAGTGAATGGACTAGGGAAATAGGGCAGCATTAAGGGCACATTTAAGATGAGTGATCCTGCATGTAGAGTAAGATCAGTCAGCATAGTTCTGTGTTCTATAACCAAGTTCAGCTGCAAGAGTGTAACTGAGGTAGAGAGATGGAGTCAACAGGGTTTTGGTTTTGCAGAGCAAGTACTAAAATAAAATAGGACAGAGGAGGTGACCATCTCTACAGTAGAGATATTCTAAAGATGAACTGCAATTTAAACTGAAATAGACCCAAGTGAGTACATATAAGAGGGTGAGGGACAGTAAAAAGGTGGTAGAATCACCAGGTTGTAGGTTATATGGAAATGTTGGAAATCTTACAGCCACATTGATCACTGCAATCATTATATAGCAACAGTATTAACAGATGACTCATTTACCAACACATTTCATCAATAATGGGTATCACTGTTTTTCCACAAAATATATGCATAAGCACACACACACGCACACACACACAAACACACACATATGTTTCTATACCCACCCATCTCAGTGAAGCCTCATATTAATTATAACATAGCTTTTCAGTTATTCTTGCAGGCTTACTATTAGACAATTTTAACAATGGCAAATATTTGGTTTAGAACATTTATATTCATATAATTCATATAAGAGGCCTCAGTTGGTCCTGGTATTTTTAATATATTTCTGGAGTTTGTTTGCTACTATTTTAATAATGTGAGCATCTCTATTCATACATGAGATTGTATTATAGTGTGTGTGTGTGTGAGAGAGAGAGAGGGGGGGGGGAGAGATAGAGTGTATGTGTGTGTGTGCGTGTGTTCCATCCTCAAATTTTGGAGTCAGGATTAAGATCACGTGAACTGAGAAGCTTTCCTTCTCTTTTCCACGCTCTGAAACAAATTACATAGCCAAAGTATTATCTGTTCCCTGAATGTCTGAAAAAGTGACATTAAAAAATAATAAAGTCAGAGTCTGGTGACCTCAGGGTAAAAGGATGAAAGAATCTAATTCTTTGACAAATTTTTCTAATCCCTCTATTATTACCAGAAATTAGATTTTCTTTAGCATTCTTGAGCAGGTGTTCTAATTTGTGTTTTCATGGAAAATCATTCATTACATCCAAATTTATGAATTATTAGCATGAGGTTGTGTATTAGTATTATTTAATACATTTAATCTCTATATTTCTATATATAGGTATTAAATCATATTGATCATTTTATCTTTGTCTTATAATTATATTTTTGTCTATTAGATCAGTCAAATTCTAATGCAGTTTTACTAATCTCCCACTACAGTTACAGTTTGCCATATTTATCTTTATATCTTAATCCTTTTTTATTTATATTTTGGTCCCATATTGCTTTTAATAAGTATTAAAATTGTTGTCAATAACCCTAGTTGTCACTTAATATATTTTATCTTGAATCAGTTGTCTGATAATAATATTACTATCCCAACTTTCTTTTTATTTTAACTTGCTTAACTTATTTACTCTTGTTCCTTTATTTAAATTCTCTTTTTTTAGTGTGACCCCTGTAAGTAATTAAAACTTGGATCATATCTTTACAATCCAAAGTAAGAGTATTTGTCTTTTCACAGGAAAACCAAATCTTCTGGAAGGATCATTGATATATTTGCCATATTCTTACTGTGATAGCTTATGTTTCCTCATTTTAATTTTTTTCTTTCTTTCTTTTTTTTATTTTGCAGTATTAGTCAAGTTTATTTCTTCCTATAGCTTCAAGAATATAAACAAATCCATAAACATCTACAAAGCAATGCTAGAAATTTATGGCACACTTGTATTTCTCCTTTGCTCCCATGGCTCCATTGTTCAAATAAACCTGAATATCATACTTGTACAATACATGTGTTCTATTTCTGAAATTATTTCTTTAAATTTCTCTCAATAGAGCGGGTATTCTGATGTCCACTACATTGTCATACCTACAAGCAGAATTAAGTTAGAAATCAGTAATAAAAAGATGAGAGAATCCTCATATGTTTTCAAATTAAGCAATAAACTTTTAAATAACCCATGGGTAAAAAAAAAAATAAAATTAGAAAATATTTCAAGCTGAATTATAAGTTAAAAGAATAAAGCATAAAATGTGGTTCATATAATACTGTGGTGAGGGAAATGGATAGCCATGAAAGTATAATTATTTTTAAAAAGGAATGAGCATCAATGATTTAAGCATTCATCTCAGGACTGTAGAGAAGGGAACACAAGTAAACGTAAAAAAAATTACAAGGAGGGAAAAATAAATATATAGGAATAAACCAATGACAAAGCAATCAGTAATTTTTTTTTAAATATGGCCTAAAAGTGCTCTTTCAAATGACTAATAAAATTGACAAGATCCTAGTAGGACTAATCAGGAAAAAAAGATGCAGAAAAGACCAATATCAAGAATGAAAAGGGGACATATCAATACAGATTCCATAAATACTGAAAATAATTGGAGGATGTTATAAAAACTTTTGAATAAATTGAGGTGTGTGTATGTGTGTGTGTGTGTGTGTGTGTGTGTGTGTGTGTGTGTGTGTGTGTATTCCCAAGAGAATATACCAATGCTCTCTTCAATTTCCAGATACTCAGGTGGTTTCTCACATGTATTAAAGTGTGCATGCAATTGCACTATTTCAAAGAACAAACAATATTTTGGGAAGAAAATGATATTCTCAAGATAGTAACTTTTCATCTTCACCTTCACCTAAAAATGGTTCAAGATACTTTTAAAGACACATCCATCTGGAGTGACTGACGCCAGAGACCCAGGATGCCCCATTATTCCATGCAGCATTTTATCTGGTTTTAAATATCCCTCTTGAGCTAACAATTTGCTATATCCTAAGGTCCTCAAAATCAATAGGAATTCTTTAGGCTGATAAAATGGGCCTGTGAAGGAACTTGCAGCAGCTTTCTCTGTAACACATTCTGAAACTATGGGGAGACAATAAAGGGAATGCACCGATGCATGTACGACAGCTAGGAGTTCCAGGCAGGTTGTACTTGAAAGAAAGGAATTAGTCACAGGGGAGAGAAAGCTGTCAGCGCTGCAGCATCTGTTCTCTGATATGCTTCATGGGTCACCATGTCTTCTCTATTGTTCAGCATAAATAAGAGCCAAAGAAGGAGGCAATAGGATCCATGGGTCACCCACTGAGGCGACATTTTGCTCTTAGTGAACCTATTACTTTGAGCTCACAATTGAAAAGGGGACCAGACACCCGCAACTAGAGGAAATGAAAACAACCTGATCCTGAATTTGAGCTATTATTAAATATTAGCATAAATGATTTATGAAGATGCAATTAGAAAAATAAAAAGACAAAATATTTTCCCAATCATGCAGACCATATCGGCTTTATTTATACTGCTATCAACTTTTCGATATGTTATGGTGATGTTATTGAAATAAAGTAAATTGTAAGGAAGAAAACTTCTGAATAAAGACTTTTATATAACAAAAAAACCCAATAGGAATATGTATGTGTGTGTGTGTGTGTGTGTGTGTGTATTTATTTATGTGTATATATATATATATATATTTATATGTGTATATATATACATACATATATATGTGTGTATATATATATATATATATATATATATATATATATATAAACACACATGATTGTTGTCTTCAAAAGCAATAGGAAACACTTGTGCTAACCTTGTCAATAAAGTTCTTGGATTTTAGAAGAAGTAGGAAAGCATGTGCTGCTCTAAAACAAGCAGATAGCACACTACTGGTAGGAATGTAAACTGTGCAGCCACTATGGAATACAGTATGGCGGTTCCCCCAGAAATTAAAAATAGAATCACCATATGATCCAGCAATTGCAATTGCAATTCTGGCTATTGATTTTGTATGCATATTTCAGCCACTGGCTAATGAAAAACTATCAGGTTTTTTTTTAAGAAAACCAAAGAACTATTCAAAAAGACATGTGATTCCCATGTTCATTGCAGCATTATTTACCATAGCCAAGACATGGAAACAACTTAAGTGTTCATCGATGAATAAATACATAATAAAGAATATTATATATATATATATATAGATATATATATATATATAATACTCTTCAGCCATAAAAAAAAGAATAAAATCTTGCCATGGATGGATCTTGAGGGCATTATGCTAACTAAAATAAGTCAGACAAAGAAAGATGAATACAATATGATCTAACTTATATGTGGAAACTAAAAAACAAAACAACAACAAAAACACAAAAAAACCACCAACTTCAGAGAGAGAGAACAGATTGGTGGTTGCTGGGGGAATTGTTTAGGGAAAGGTAAAATGAGTGAAGGGGAGGTGTCAAAGGTAAAAAAATACAGCTATAAAATAAATGTCATGAGGCTATAAAGTATAATTCTCATAGTGATTATAGTTAATACTGTATTGCAAATTTGAAAGTTTCCAGAGGGGTAGATCTTAAAAGTCATCATCACAAGAAAAGAAAATTATTTTTGTAACTATGTATATTGACCAATAGTAACTAGACTTATTGTGATCATATCGCAGTGTCTATAAATATCAAATCATTATATTGTACACCTGAAACTAATACAATGTTATATGGCAAGTATACCTCAATAAAAGTATATACATACAAAAAGACATATAAAATAAAACAAGCAAAGAGAAAAGTTGTCAAGGTAGTGGTTAGGAGAATGGGCTCTGGTGCCATACAGCCTGGTTCAAATGCGGATTCTGTCACTTGTTGTAACCTTGGACATGAGACTTAACCTCTCAGGGCCCCCTTTCCTTACCTGTAAACTAGGGATAATAATGATAGCGGCCTCAAGATTGTGGTGAGCACTTAATGAGATTAATCCATGTTTAGGTGTTTAGAGAACTGCCTGACAGAGGGTAGGGACCTAATAAAGTGTGCCTCATGCTTATAATGCAAAGAAAATATTTCAGTGCACCTAAGAAATCATCCAGCTACCATGGAACCAGATATCAGCAGATGCTCTGCACTTCTTATTCAGTCATTCAGCAATATCTATTGGCCATGTATAAGGCAAGGACTGTACTAGGCACAGAGGACACTGGGGAAAAGAGGCAAAGTCCAGACACTCACACAGCTTCCTATTTCCTCGTTTTTTACTATTTTCCTGAATAATCCTCCCCAGGATAATAATCTGCAATAAATGTAGGTCTTCCTCTTTCACATATAATTCCTGTATTTCTGCCAAATCTTCATTTTACATCACCAGACATATTCATACAGGTTTTTATATTTAATAGTTCATATTACTCTACATTATGGAAGCGACTTAGAAATGGAGAGCTAAATAAGCACTATTTTTCTTAAGGTGATTGAACAAAATTCTTGCAATAGGTCTTGAATTCTGACAAGTTGGAGACTGGAATGACTTTGTTACATACATATTTCAGTTACTGGCTGATGGAAAACAATGAGTTTCTTTTAAGTGAAGAAAACATGTATTTTTAACCTGTTAGAAATGTAAAATATGAAAATCCAATAACTAGATAAAATGAAAATTTTGAAAAACCATAAATAGGACATCATAGCAGGCTTAATGTAAAACCCCTTCAGCAATAATCCCTCAAATATAATCTTATATACAATCAAATCTTATTTTCATAAAGGTATTTTAGTTCAATGAATGCAATACTGTATATAAAGCTATCAAGAGAAAAGTGGAAAAGCTAGGCAAATCACATTTATAGAAATAAGATGTTTTCTTTGACTTCCATTCAGTCTAATAATTTTCATTAAAGAAAAATATAATGGTCAACATTCTAAATGCTGACATGCACTTTTAAAAGTTTGAGTTACTGTTTTTAAGAATATTTGTACATGACATATAATATCAGTTTTTATAATACTAGAAAGTACATGTAAGAGTGAAAATTAGTATCAATTTCTAAATTTATCATTTTATTTATGTCCCTAAAGAAAACAACTGGATCTGATACAGGTGGGCACAGTCAATAAATGTTAAGGAAAGTGGGTGACAGTCTAATGAGGAACAGAATATGGGAATATTTCCTTAAAAATACTAATCCAAATTAAAAGATTCTATTCAAGTGGAGAACCTAGAAGGTCATCAACTTGACCAGGTGATCAAGGTTAAGACCACCAGCAGTAAAACAGATTGACATAGTGTGCCTACAGATGTGATACTGAGAATCATCATTTCTGTGGTATTCCTAACAAGAATGCATGGCCTGAGTGATGAGAAAACATCCTATGGAGCAGTTTAAGGGTGATCCTACAGAATAAAATGCCTGACTTCTAAGACCACAAGGGATACCAAAGACAAGGAAAGACTGGGACTGCTCCAGATTAAAGGAGATTATGAGATATGATGATCAAATGGAATGTGTTCATGGATAGGATAGAATCCTGGACCAAGAAGGAAAAAATAGAGACATTATTTATTTAGATAGTAGGTGCAATTTAATGGTGTCTGAAGATTAGATCATGTTGTGATGTCAATGTTGATTTCTTGATTGGAAGGTTGTATGTTGGCTATATAAAGAGTATCTTTGTTTTGACTATTTAAAGGTGATGGAGGAAATATCAGTAAAAGGCATATAAGAATAAGAGAGAGAAAGCGAGCTAAAAATATTACCAATTAGAAATCTGGTAAGAGGAGATGTAAGAGTTCTTTGTACTGTTATTATAATATAAGTTAAAAGTATTTCAAAAAATTAAAATTAAAAGCAAACATTAACCCAGGAAATCTCCTACATATATGACTGACAGTGAGTTGATATTCTTTTTAAAAATTTTTTTCAATTGCAGCTGACATACAATATTATAATAATTTAATGTGTACAACTCAGTGATTAGACATTATATAAGTTACTAAGTGATCACCCCAATAAATCTAGTACCCATCTAACACCAAATATATATATGTGTGTGTGTGTGTGTGTGTGTGTGTGTGTGTGTGTGTGTGTGTAAAAATAAAGAGGTAATATGCAAATTGTCCGGGACGCTGTAATGTCACAACTGCTCAGGAGGAGGCTGCATGCGCAGGTGGGCAAGAGGGGACTGCATGCACGGTGAGGCAAGCCACAGATGGCGCAGGCCTGCAGAGAACAGGGCCTGCCAGCTGCGGCTGTGTGCTCTCAGTCCCACCTCTGTGCATGAGCTGCAGAGGAAACACCTTTTCTGACCACTCATTGGCTAAGCTCCCCATATGCCACTCACAGTGTTCTTGGTAACTTGGGTAATAAGAATCCAAGAAGGTGATCTAGGGTTTTTCCACTTCACTGCTGGAGGATAAAACGAAGGTCCGCTGCTGGAGGGGCTAAGAAATGTCATGTCCTGCCTTAGCCAGTTTGCCTCAGTGGATAGAGCCTCAGCCTGCTGACCGCAGGGTTCAATTCTGGTCAAGGGCATGTACCTAGGTTGTAGGCTCCTCCCTGGCTGGGGCCCATGTCAGGGCTCATGCAGGAGGCAACCAATCGAAGTATTCCTCTCACATTGATGTTTCTCTCTGTCTTTCCCTCTCTCTTCTATGCTCTCTAAAAATCAATGGAAACATATCCTCAGGTGAAGATAAAAAAAAAAGAAAGAAAGAAATTTCATATCCTGTGAAAGAGACATCTTGAAAATGCCTAAAGAAAGTTGACATTTTTTTGTGGTGAAGGGATTGGTGTCCATGTTGATGGAAACACCTTGGCAGCTGCAGTGGCTGGAAGTGGCAGTAGCAGCAGGGTGATGGGGGTGGTGCCTTCCTCTGATCAGCCCGGTCGCCTCCTGCAGAGGCGCCTCCCTGCAGGCCTAAGCCGTCAGTAGGACATCCCCTGAGGGCTCCCAGATTGGAGAGGGTGCAGGTCGGGCTAAGGGACCCCACCCCCCATGCACGAATTTCATGCACCGGGCTTCTAGTATATTATATCCCCTATGTGGTATTTTGCATCCCTGTGACTATTCCATACAAATTGACATTTTTAACATATAAAGAATTCTTACAAATAATCAAGAAAAATGACAAGACCCCCAATATAAGAAAGGAAAATAATATTTAGAACGCATTTATCAAACAGGACACAAACAACTTAGTAACAAATATATGAAAAATGTACAAATTCACTAATATTCAAAGAACAATAAATTTTAGAAATGATAGCCACTTTTTCACATGTCATATTAGCAAAAGTATCCTACCTAATAATAGACAAATATGCAAATTGACCATACCTCCTACACACCCACAAGCCCCGCCCACCATCCAATCAGAGCGAGTATGCAAATTAACCCAACCAAGATGGCTACAGCCACAGAGAGCAAGGTTTCCTAGGTAACAGAGGAAGCCAAGCTTTCCGCCTGCCCTTGCCAGGCCTAAGCCTCCACTCAAGCTACAAAGTTTCAATTATAGAAGGTAAACAAATTCAAACAGAAATGGCGGCAAAACAGAGCTTAAGAGAGCAAGCCAGGGTTGCCGGCGGCAACAGGGGAAGCAAAGCTTTCTGCTCACCCTGGCAGGGCCCACCCGCTTAAGCTACAAAGTTTCAATTATAACCCCAACAGAAATGGCTGCCATCTGCGGAGGGAGCCCCAGGCTTGGCTCTGCTCTAGGCTACAAAGTTTCAATTGTAGAAGGAAAATAAATTCCAGATACCAGGGCCTCCACTTGGGTTGCCAGGGGGCGTGGCCGGCCTGCAAACCACCACAGGCCCCTCGCTCAAGCCGCCCCACGCCCCAAGGGAACCCCACCCTGATCAGGGACACCCTTCAGAGCAAACCAGCTGGCCCCCACCCCTATACCAGGCCTTTATCCTATCTAATAAAAGAGTAATATGCAGATTGATCATCACTGCAACACACAATATAGCTGCCCCCATGTGGTCAAAGATCCTGCCTCCATGTGGACACAAGATGGCCACCACAAGATGGCCAGCAGAAGAGGGCAGTTAGGAGGCACCTGGCCTGCAAGGGAGGACAGTTGAGAAGGACCAGGCCTGCAAGGGAGGGCAGTTGAGAGGGACCAGGCCTGCAAGGGAGGGCAGTTGGAGGTGTTCAAGCCTGCAGGAGAGGGCAGTTAGGGGTGACCAGGCCAGCAGAGGAGGGAAGCTGGGGGCAAACAGGCTGGCATGGGAGTGATTAGGGGGTGATCAGGCTGGCAGGCAGAAGCAGTTAGGGGCAATCAGGAAGGCAGGCAGGCAAGCAGTTGGGAGCCAGCAGTCCTGGTTTGTGAGAGGGATGTCCGACTGCCCGTTTAGGCCCGATCCCACCAGGATCGGGCCTAAACGGGCAGTCGGACATCTCTCGAGGGGTCCCAGATTGGAGAGGGTACAGGCTGGGCTGAGGGACAACCCCCCTCCGTGCATGAATTTTGTGCACCGGGCCTCTAGTTTAAATATAATGCTTATTGCTTCCAAGTGCGTAGTTTAAATTTATCATTTGCAAAATCAAATTGTTCAGATGTAGTTCATCCAAAATATATCTTACTTCAGTTTGGTGCTTTTCAGGGCATTTTTACTGTCTAAATTAAATCAATTTAAGCTGAAATATTCAGGAATTCATGTTTTCTGTGGAGCATTCAGCATCCTCAAGAATAATCAAACATAATTTTACTACACCTAGAGTTTTAAATAAACAAAGGGGAAAGTACAAAGGAAATATGACAGCATGCCCATCATCTCCTTCTTTCAAAAGACTCAAAGGATAAAATCACTGAAAACAAAAGGCAAAATATGAATGACTTTTATCCAGCTGTTAAAAAGCACATCAATATACATTTTCAACCACAAAAATATATGACTCCTCCCTAAAATTAATGGAATTCAAGTATATATAAGAACAAAGAAAATAAAATTTCTTAAGTAATTGAGATAACATTAACTCCACTGTCATAGAACATCAAAATAATATTTTGCATGGCTTTCTAAAAAGACATCCTTCACAGTAACTAAAGGAAATAAGACAAGTTACAAACAAGCCGAATTTTACTTTCTGTCACTTGATAATACACTGTAGATAGATCATTACAATTTTTAAATTAGTCCTTTGCAAAATGATTTTAAGTGATTGATCAAAGGCCTAAAGAGCATTAGGGAAGTTTCACATTGACATCAGAAGACTAAAAGAAGAGTTTTAATACCAAAGAATTAAATATATTACAATAACCCCTCAACATTCATCTTGGAAAAGATCACAGAAATGTCAGTGCATATCAACAAATGGCAGATTAAGAAAAGAGAATTAAGTGAACTTCGATGGCACTCTAAAATTTTTTTTATGATGTTGAATTGCATCCAAAGAGTCTAACTTTCTCCAAAAGACAAAAGAGAAAGCAATACTATGGGACTGCTACCTTTTATACAAAACAGAATCCGTTTTTCTGGTAATATAGTAACTTAAAAGTCCTTTACAAATTTGAAAGTATAAAAGAAGAATAAGTATCCCACCTGAATGACAGCACAACCTATAACCTTGCTAGGAATAAATCTAACAAAATGTATGTATGCCCTTTATGGAGACAATTATACAGAAGACCAAAAAATAAATAAATAAAATAAAAAGACATGAAAGAAAGTGGAGAGATAAGTCACATCATAACAAAACTGAATATCATAAAAATGTTATTGTATCATATATCAACCTATAAATATGATGTAATTCCAATACAAATACCAATGAGATTTTTTTTCCCATAGAACTTACCAAATTATTTCTAAAGTATATACCAAAGAATGAAGTTTCAAACATAGCAAAAAATTGTGAACAGGAAGAACAGAGACCTCAACTATCAATAGCAAGTCTTATAAAACTACAGCATTAGAGGAGTGTGGTATTGCTGCAGGTCACAGAGAGATCAGTGGACCAGAATACAGGGCCCCAAAACAAACCGCAGCATTGATGGAAACTCGGCATTTCATTTGGTATTTGGTATTTGGCTCTGATACATGTGGTATTGCATTTGACATTACAAATCTGGGGGGAAAGAAGGGGTTGCTGGGTAAATGGCATTGAGACCAACCACCTTCATCTGATTATACTATACAAGTGTTCCTAGATCTAAGTTTAAGATGTCAATTTCTTTTTCTTATTATAGACAGGGGGAAAAGACATTAAAATGCATCATTCATTGAATGAAGTGGGGCAGATGAAGATGGAAGGTTAAAATACAGGTGTACCATTGTCCCCTTTTCAGACTCCTGATTAAAAGATCAATAATAAACTAATCAACAGTATTTGCATGTGTATGCAGTATTCACTGCAGAGCTAAATACTGTGCTGAGATGCCCTCTTCTTCAGGATGAGTGCATGACACAAGCTCATCCACATCCAAAGGAGAATATTCAGTAGCATTTAAGACAGATGATTATTTTTGCCTACTTCCCAAAAACTGCCCAAAAGCATGCTAAATTTTGTTTTAGATGATACATTTCTCATATAGGATATTTTAAATTTTCTTTGTTTTCCTTAGATTTTCTAATTGGCTTCTCTATATTCTTTTTGGGAGGAGAAAGTAACATATTCTTTTTTCACTAACCCATTAACATAATCCCAGCCTTTAGAGATATAAATTATTGCTTTGACTGCATATCAATAAAGGATTTAGTACATCAAAAATCACCATAAAGACTTTAATGCAAAGAAAACTATAGATGAGATGGAGTTAATATCATTAATAAATGGTGCTCACTTAAATCAATAAGAAAATGAAAAGCTATATTTATAATATGAAAAAAACTGAAGTATATTACTAGTACCAAAATAAACAGACTGATTGATGAAACAAAAGAGAGAGAAACTATAAATAATTTTTAACATAAATAGAAGATCCCATTTATGCTAAAGAGAGGACTTTTAGTTGAAGGGAGGGAGAAGAGTTAAATAAATGAAGTTGAAATAATTACTTGTTTGGGAAAAACGTTTAGATCCTCATTTCTTTTTTTAAAAATATATTTTATTGATTTTTTGCAGAGAGGAAGGGAGAGAGATAGAGAGTTAGGAATATCAATCAGCTGCCTCCTGCACACCTCCTACTGGGGATGTGCCCACAACCAAGGTACATGCCCTTGACAGGAATCGAACCTGGGACCTTTCAGTCCGCAGGCCGACGCTCTATCCACTGAGCCAAATCGGTTAGGGCTAGATCCTCATTTCTTACACTAAAATAAATTTTAGATGAGTTCAAGAGTTAAATTAAAAAAAGGGGGGGGGGGGCTATATCTAAAAAAGGAAGACTACCTAGTAACAAGCTAGGAAGAGCCATTTTTAAACAAATAATCTTCAAGGAATAAATTAGTTGGAATAATTAGCTAACAGACATAAACAATTAAGGACAGAACATTAGAGTCAATGTTTGGGTGAAAAGCCTGACTGTTACTTAATAAGTATGACAGTTTAGTCAAGTTGTTTAACCTCTGTGCCTGAATTATCTCATCTCTGAAATGAGGATAATATTAGTTGCTATCTCATAGGTTTGTTGTGAGGACTGAATGAGATAATGGAATAATATTATGAGGATAAGTAAAATTATTTTAGCTTGAGAGTATAAAAACTACAAAATATAAAATTAATGGGCATCAAATCAAACAGAAAAAAATAATTACGCAAAGTTTAAAAATTATGACACATAAGAGGCTGTTAGCCATTATAGGAAGAACTCATAAACTATTAAGAAAATACTAGTAATAAAAAAATAATGTCTATAAAAAGAATGTATAGGACAGCAAAGTTATTTTTAAAAGCTCAATCTAACTAGCAATCACAGAAATGCAACATACTATTTGCCAAGTCAAAGTGGAAAAAAAATTTAATGAGATAATGCTCATTTTTAACAAAGATACAGTAAAACTCACATCTGCATACTTAGTGTGTAGAACTTTACAGTGGTAAACGTTTTCTTGAGGCTAATTCGACAATGTGTATTTTTTTTAATGCAGAAAAAAAATATTATAACCAGTTACCCAACAAATTGCATTTCCTGGAATTTTTCCTAAGGAAACTATCAGAGAACAAGCACATACTTCATGCCGGGCACATTGTTGCTGCATTAATTATAATTCTGAAAAATGAGAAATAACCAAAATGTCCAAAAATAGAAGGTTATAAAATAAATTACAGAATATCAATATGATAAATATCATAAAACCAATGCACATTTTAGAAATATATATTTTAATAATTTTAGAAAATAAATGTAATATATCTATTTAAAATGATGTCATAATCTCCAATTTTATGCGATCTAAAAAGATTAGAAACAAATAACATGTTAACAGTGGTTATCCTGGTAAAATGATTATGATTTTGTTTTTTCTTTTATATTTCCATAGTTTTCAAATTTTGTACAGCAAATATGGATTAACTACATGATTAGAAGCACTGGATATGTTACTTTAAAAAACACAGCAAGGAGTGAGAAGAGACAGAAAATATGACATCAACCTCAAAACAACCCCCAAAATTGAGTATTAATAGTCTTCTTTGAGAAATTTGGGTTCAAAAAGGGAAATGGACTTTCCCAGAGTTATCATCCGAGGAACTAGTAGTTTGAATTAAACCCAACTCAACCCATTTGGCCACAACCCCTTTCTGTGTCCAATGCATCAGGCAAAGCTACCCACCTCCAAGAAAGGGAGTATACTGTAGTATGTACCCAACCATCACTTATAGATTGATTGCTTTATCAGTGCTATGACAAGACAGTTGGTTAAAGACCATAAGCAGACCATACTCTACAACTATAATGCAATTGTTTTCTAACTTCCATGTGTGTCTCAATTCTGAAGGATTTAAATGTTTTCTGAGTAAATGAACAAATGCACAAAAATATCTTCTCTTTTAAAAAGGATTTTCAAATAAATTTCACAGTCACCATATTGACAAATAATAAAAAAATATTAATTAATTTGTTTCTTTGCCAAAACACTACCTCCTCTTAAAGTTTCTTATAAAGATAGAAATATCAGTTTTTAAAACGTTAGAGAAGTTTAGGCTCTGTTTTTAGCAAGCACATCATACTAGCTACTAAAGAGAACCTGTATTTATGCTTTAAAAATAGCCTTTTTTCCCTTCCCTAACATTCAGAATACAAAAATCCTCTTAAGGAAAAATGTTCTTAGGAAAGTAGAACCTCTAACAGTGTCATGTTTAATTACAAGGCTTCATTTATGAGGGGGAAAAGAACAAAAACTAAATATCCTTGCCAAATGTACTGATATTGCAAAAAGTACTTATACTGTAACAATTCATTTTATAGGTTTTGGTCTTTCTTTAAAAAAAGAATTCTAGGCTAATAACTAAAAATAATCTTCATTCATGTATAGGTTCTGTATATGGGATTAGGTATTAAATCATTTAGTGATGATAAGCTTAGGACTTAAAGGCAATCAGAGAAAGTCTCTATGCCATAAAATTTAGAAATACCAGCATCTTTGGTAAAAGGGGACATAATAAAGTCATAAGAACATCTCAAAGAAAATCTCTCAATCTTTCCATTTCAAAGTGAAGGAATAGTACTTAGGAAAATATTGGTACATTTACACAATGGAATACTATGCAGCTGTAAAAAAAGAAGGATCTCTTACCCTTTGAGATAGCCTGGATGGACTTGGGGAATATTATGATAAATGAAATAAGCCAGCCAGAGAAAGACAAATATCATATAATCTCACTTATACGTAGAATCTAATGAACAAAATAAACTGATGAACAAAATAGTTCCAGTGACATGGATGCCTAGAATAGACGGACAGATCTCAGAGGGGAGAGGGTTGGGGGGACAGGAAGAGATTAGCCAAAGAACATATATACATATATGTATAGCCCATGGACACAGACAATAGTGTGATAAAGGCCTGGGGTGGGGATTGGTTGGAGGAGGATTGGGGGGGCGATGGAGGGGATGGGAAACATCTGTAATACTGTCAACGATAAATAAATATATTTTTTTTAATCTCAGAAAAGAACCTTTAAAAATTGCAAACTGATCATTAGTATCTACATGAGCTGATTATTTCTAATGAGTAATTAATTTTTACTACCACATGAAAAGTAATAAAACAGCAACCCAGAAATGGGAGCATGAAAATATTCGAGCAGGAACATACCAGGTTGATTCCCTAAAATACGGGAGCTTGAGCCTCAGTAACAATTGCCTACACAATAACCAAGGTACTGGCATTCCGTCATCTGGAGTGAAGAAAGTAGATGCAAAGGAGCTCCAGAATGGATGCAGCAGAGGGTCTTGTCATGGCCTACAATATTGGGGGCCTGATAACTGGACATGGTCAAAATAGGATGGAGGCCTAGAAATACCCCTAGTCCTCTGCATCTTTGCCTAAGCAGGTAAATACCCAAAATGTATCATAGGAGTGGATATAAGTTGGTTAGTCTATGGTTGCTACTGCAGCAGCCAACTGATTCATTCCTTGGCCCTGCAGAAAGAGTGGAATACTCATAGGAAAGAAAAGAATACCTTGTTTCTCCAGCAAAAAAGGAAGATGTGCGCCCTGGCCAGTGTTGCTTTAGAGCATAGGCCCACACATCAAAAGGTCATGAGTTTGGCCCAGTCGTCATGGTTCAGTGGTTGAGCATCGGAATCAGGAACCAAGAGGTGGTGGGTTCGATTCCCTGTCAGGGCACATGCCTGGGTTTCAGGCTCAATCCCCAATGAGGGTGCGCGCAGGAGGCAGCCGATTGATGATGTTTCTCTCTCATTGATGTTTCTATCTCTCTATCCCTCTCCCTTCCTCTTTCTCTAAAAATCAATAAAAACATATTTTTTAAAAAAAGGGTCATAAGTTTGATTCCCAGTCAAGGGCATGTACCTGGGCTCTCTCTCTCTCTCCTTTCCTCTCCTCACCTCTCCTCTCCCTTCTCTCCTCTCTCTTTTCCTCCCTCTTTCCCTCTCTTCCACTTGCTCTAAAAATCAAAGGAAAAATATCTTCAGGTGAGAATTAACAACAACAAAAAAGATGTGTGTTCCATGAAATAACCTCTATAATATTAAAGTACTTCCTTCCATCACTCCATCTATACACCAATTTGGTATATATAAGAAATATGAGAAATCACATCTGCTTTCTGAGTCTTAACTTTAATTCAGTTTCTTTGATGAACTTACCACGTCTTCTGGGTAATGATATATTATGCTTAACCACATTAGAATATATATTGCAACTTCCCTAATAATAATGGAGGCATTAGAATACACATTAAAGGTATAATTCTTTAAAAGTAAATAATGATATAAAAACACACTTTAAGTGAATCAAATATAATTAACTTTTTTTTAATTACATAGAATGTGAGGTTTGAAATGTTTACTCATAAACCCAATTCTCTTTAATGTTATTTATTAAGTACAATCAAAAAGTAAAGAGCATAGTAGCTGTTATGTCAGTCTGTTCATTTTGTTCACAATAAACAGTGATCATTTTAGTTCAGAACCATTAAACCAAGCAAATACTGCCAGCAAGTTTTTACTTAGTAATGTCATAGAAAGAGAAATGGCTTAATATATGACAAGCACTCACAAATACAAAGATACGTTTTATCGGCCTCATATATAAATATTCTTACTCATCCCGAATGTATAATAATTAATACTAAGAAAGTAGAAAAATCTCATTTATTTCACCTCAACTTTATTAATATAGACGATGATGGCAAATTAAAGGTAGTTTTACATTTACTTGCAAAGTCATTGCCACAAATTATGTCCATGTATGCAATTTGCAAAGCATTCAAAGTTAGAAGCATAAATATTATGTGGCTATCAGGAAAATTCCTAATAATAACTCCATGAGAACTAATTTATATACCTAAAGCCCAAAACTATTGTAAATAAGGGAGAAGTATTATAAACTACAGAACACAATCCAGATGACTATACCAATCTACACCAAGGGATAACAAAAGGATTTATTTATCCTGAAGAAACTACAATTTTATAAAGCATGGAAGAGAACAGCGTCCTTTTAAAATTTAGGGAAATTTTCTCATTCATTTTTACTTATAAATATATTTTGCTTTTCAATGAGCCATTACTGCTTTCATATATCTCTCTTTCTGTATTTCCTGTATAAATGGGTAAGTGAACCAATATCTTAGAATTATTTCTTTACTTTTTATTTTTTCCCTTTCAAAACACAAAGGTCAGAAAAGTTATAATGATGCTCTCTTGATCTGCCTGAATGTCTTAATTCTTTCAGACATAAAGTGCCATATACCTGGTATTAGTATTGTTTTAACATAATACTGATGTTGGCTAAATATGCACAGAAATGGCCAAGGAGCCCACAAGCTTTTGTGCTGTGCTCACATGAAGTTTGTGGTCTAATTTTTAATATTAGCCCCTACTTGAAAAGCTCCATTCGAAACCAGCAACTCAGGTTGGAAAGCCAAATGCGACTGCTCACAGAACACCAGGACACTGCTGATGAGGTTCCCAGTAGTTTCGTCACAATGTCACTGTTTGAAGCTGTATTTCAGTGCCAAGTTTGACTTACACCCTCTTTCAATTCCGAGATGCTGTGATGTCTGCCTTTCCTACTCTTTGTCTTGCTCTTAGCTCACTTCAGATACCCTAGAATCCAGAGTGTGCCCATGAGTCTCACATGTCCAAACCAACAAAGTTGTGTGATTAGGTTTCCAGCTTTAACACAGTGCTTGAGATGTTGCTATATAGCTCATTAGTCTGAGAACTTGACTTGTAGCCGTTTCGAGGTAGTAGCTACCAGTTAGTGAAATCCTCACGCTAGAGCTAATGACATTTCAGGATAGATTAGGTGTCCTCCATCAATATAGCAACCTGAACATTCCCCAGAACCTTTGCCCTAGCCTGGTGAAAACTTAGTGAGGTCATTTACGATTCCTGGTGCAATCATGATGGTCTTTCTCTCTCTCTCTCTTTTTAAAAATATACTTTTATTTATTTCAGAGAGGGAGAAAGACAGAAACATCAATGATGAGAGAGAGTCATTGATTGGCTGCCTCCTGCACACCCCACAGTGGGGACTGAGCCTGCAACCCGGGCATGTGCCCTATCCAGGTATCAAACCGGACCTCCAGGTTCATAGGTTGACGCTCAACCATTGAGCCCCAATGGTCAGGCATGATGATCATCTCTTGATATTTCACTCATTTCTTCATCCACCAAATATTTATTTAGCATCTAACTGTGCATGACAGCACAGTAAAAATGGAGTTTATAAGTTTAATGTGCAATCATGGAAAAAAAACTTTCAAATCTAATCAAAACTTGTTGCCAACTATGTAAAATTGTACACAAACTCCCAAGTACACCTTGAAAAGGATTAGAAAGCTGCATCTCAAAGTGTTGTTATGGTGGTTATCTCAGATTCCCGGACTATGGGCAGTGGTGCTGGTAAGAGTGCAACAGTTGGCTCTCCGTGCTCTAGAGAAGTAAGTCTAAGATATTGGTTCATTTATCCATTTGTGTGGGAAAGATCAAAGAGAAATATTTTAAAGGTACTTATTTAAAAAGTATTTCTCAATAAAAATGCATTTTCAAAAAAAAGAAAGAAAAAAAGGCCTGCTTTGTAGCATTTGTTGATTTCCAAAGTTTAAGTAATCACACCTGGTTTATTTCAACCTACCACAGGAATATCAACTGGCTTACAAAGTTGCAACTCATATGCCAGTATGAGCCTTCTCCAGCACACCTCTGATTGGTTGACTTCTTCTTTATGCTTTTCTTGTTTTCAAAATATCTTTACTGATAATGGTATCTCCCCCCGCCCCGCCCCCCTCGCCCCCCCCCCCCGCCCCATAAAAACTAACTAGTCAGGGATAGGGATGGGGTAGCCTCTGTCTTTGTTGTGCCTTTTAAATTTTGAAGCCTGAAATGTATTACAAAGTTTTTTAATAATAATTTTTAATCCTCAGTAAATATTTGTTACCATTGTGATCAAAACAGTGAATGATATTTCTAATGTCTCATATACAACTAATACATATGTATATGTGTGAAACATTAAATAACAATAGAAGGTGTTACATGTTAGAATGCCAAAAGGAGTGGCTCAATTTTTAAAACTGCACTGGAGGCTAATGGAGGGAGAAATTCATTCAGCTGAAAGGTCAGTGAAAGCTCCATGGAGATCTGAATGGAGCAGAGAGAAAGGAGGCGGGTGACATGCAGATGGTGAGCAGACTGGCCACTGTGCCTGGCATTTATACTCCTGCTGAATGATATCACTTTCTCCACCTCTGCCAGTGCTGGAGCAGGCACTGCCCAGGGTCTATTCCTTACTGCCTCCCCACTACTTCATTTGGCTCCAGAGCAGGCTGCGAATCAGCCCGAATGGAGATAAGATTGGAGCCAGAGACTGACATGAAGAGCAGAGAGACGGGTGCACACCAGCTCTGCTAATAATATGAATGTTTCTTCAGTGTTCTCCAGCAGGCACTCTGTGGTCTAACTCACCGAGCCTGATTCACAGAGGAACAACTCCAGTTCTTGTTCTTGTGCTTCCTACCAAGCAAGCAAAACACATGCTCCGATGAAGCGCCATGACCTCACTCACCCACCTCCCAAAAAGAGCTAGGAATGAGCTTCCTGCCACGCGCAGAAGGGCTCTCCCAGGAGCTAGGAAGAACCTATGGGGAGCTGGGCCTGCCCCTAACCCCTGCCAGTCAGAGGATGACAGATCAACATTCATTTTACCAGGCATTTTTCAACATTAACTCTCATTTTCCAACTTAACTCTCACCAAAAAACACCTACCATTTGGATACTTATCACAGCAGTCCAACTTGAATTCGATATTATTCTCAAAAGCCAAACTGAGGAAAGCAATTTACATGGCATATTTCTTGAAGGACATAGTCTTTTATCGGAGTTTCATACAGCAGGAACTGCTGGCGTGTTAAGCAGGAAAACTTGGTTGTACAGGATTTACATACACACGACCAAGTCCCATTTCAAAGACCTCCACTTGGAGACACATATCACTGGCATCTCTGCAGATGTGCTTTTTCCAAAGTGCATTGTGGTGTGATGTCACCAGTGACAGGAAGCCCTCTGAACTTGTTCCTCTAAAGATACTACATTTGCCCATAGAAGGCCATTGGGGAAATATGAGTCTGGTCTCAGAACCAAGAATGGTTGCGTGGTCTTAATCGCCCAGCTAGGTTTCCACTTTTTCTTTGCCCTGGTTTACATAATTCATTTTATTTGCATCTTGTTGCCCCACAGATATCTCTATAAGCCACCTTAAATATTTGTGTGTGAAAGAAAGCAGAGAATAAATAAATAAGTGACAAAGGTAATGATGAGACCAAGAGATGGGTGAGATTGAGACCAGGGGAAGAAAGATAACTTCAGCAACAATCATGGGGAAAAAGAACAACATGAACCATAACACAAGGTCTGTCAGGGTGACAAGAGGTTAGAAGATATCACAGTGCACTTGTAAAAAAACAAGCCAGAGGAAAATCATTTGGGCAAAAAAATGAAATAGGATCCCAAGTCAAATTTATAGAAAATATTCCTTTATTAACTTTTGGTCGAGAATATGTTTGTATATTTTCAGAAAACAACTCGGAGACCATGTGGATTCCAGCAACAGAGAGGAATCGACAGGACTACTCCAGCCATGAAGACAGAAGAGAAGCAGTCCAGAGACGGAAGACGCTGATGTGGCCTTCCCATACTAGCAGTTAGCAGCTGTGCATCACTGCAGGTTGTCCAGGACCAAACCAGAGAGAGTCGGACCTGCATTACCACCATTTGTCCACCATCCAGAACTGAAATGTCAGTGCTGACATGTACACATAAGGAACTGTTGGACATTGAAATTGGGTCTCAAAAGAACTGTTGGCCCAGAAAGAAACTCACTACGGACTGATTCATTTGCCTGTCAGCATAACCATTATTGCTTGTCTCATTTTCGGTTCTTATAAGTGTATTTCTAACTCATCTAGGGGAAATAATGAACAACATAGACTGATGAACAAGAACAGACCCAGAAACAAGGAGGCATGGATCAGACTGTCAGGCCTCAGAGGGAGGGTAGGAAAGGGTGGGGGTAAAGGGGAGAGATCAACCAAAGGACTTGTGTGCAAGCATATGAGCCTAACCAGCGGTTAAGGACAACAGGGGGGTGGGAGCATGTGTGGGGAGAGGTGTGGGATGGGAATGGGGGGATGAGGACAAATACGTGATACCTTAATCAATAAAGAAATTTAAAAAAATAATAAAATAAAAAATAAAATAAAATAAAAAGAATCAGAAGAAGTGGGTTTGGGTCCTGACTCTGTCACTATCAACTATGTGATGCTGCCGTAAAGCCTGAGGGTGAGCAGAGAGAGGGTGACTAGGAACCCGCTCTCCATGTCCTCTTGCTATATTTTGTTCTCCATATATATTTGCTTCTGTTTGCCCTTGAGTGGTTAGTAAAGGTTTGCAAAGTCCAAGGTGGCCTGGTGTCTGATGAGAGAAGCCAAGAGGCTTCCGCCCGCACCTGAAAAGGATCGTTAACGCTTTCGTATACATAAAGCACATCACATACTTAAACTCTTTCATCTTCACAGCAACCTATGGAGTAGCTACTATTATCCTCATTTTACAGATGAGAAAAGTGAGGTGCAGAGAGGTGATGTGTTTTGCCCAAGGTCCACAGATAGTAAGTGGTCGTGCTGGTACTCAAAATAATGAACGTGAAGAAACTTTCATTGGCAGAATCGGGGTTATTCTTTCAGGAAGGAATGAATCGTTTTAAGTTGCTTGGAATCATTTAATAGCAATTTATGTATATACCAGGTGTCATGAATGAATTTCTTTTGCCTCCTACCCATTAGTCCCACCCACTCTCCTACTCACACTTCTGCATATGGGAGAAGCTGAGAAATACTAGACAGCATTCTGGTTCAACACGCATTCAAGGACACAGCTTCAACCGCTGCAATCCCAGAACTGTATTGAACAAAAAGTTACCCATCAGGGCTAAAATTCTAAGACTATTAAACTCAAATCCCAGGCAATATCCTAAAGAAACAGAATATAGTCTTCTTGAATCTAGCAGTCACAAATTAAGAAGTATGTTTGATATTGAGGAAGGTGTCTCATGAGGAATTTAGTGATTGGTCAATTTGTTTTAGGAATGGTGACTTCTGTGTGCTCTTAGCAACATCAAAAGCATAGCTCCCTCTGCTTTGGGGTACATCTCCATGACTTCTGTTTCTGATTTTGCATAATAAAGCAAATTTATTCTAGCTGTTTATGCCAATCTTAGATATAGCATGTCTTGCTTTTGTTTACTTCTCTTTCATATGCTCATTTAACCAGATGTAATAAAAACAAAGGAAACTCCAGTAGCCACACTTACCTGTGATCCAAGTGGTGAATGGAGAGAATAACTCCTGAATTTAGGTGGGTCTGTTTTAGGGTCACCAAAATAGTAAATTCATGTTTATTTCTCAGCTTCTGAAAAAATTGGTCCGCTGTAGCAGTGGATGCTTTTATACTTCTGGGAGTATCTGAAAGAGAAACATACACTAAATCAACTAGGATTTGGTTTTACAAAGTACCCTTTAGATGCAACATCTTTCAAGAAACACGGATAAATACCAAGTTTCTGACTCCCATGGTAAACTCTTTCAACAAGACTTTATGCTACATATAACAGGACAGTAAACCACACAAATTACTGAACTTGTGTTTCAGCAATCTCTTTTCCAAAATGTCACTGTTGAGGTAAAGAATCAAAGAACCCAGTTTGAAAAAGAAAAGTACACTCTCAAGTTTTCTCCTTGTACACTTCCTATATCCTGGACACTACTACCACATCAGTGTCAACAGTGAACAAAAAGATGTACTTTCTAGACCATGATAAAGACATTTAGTTTTTCTGACACCTCATGACAGAAAATTGGATTTAAATCTATGTGCCATGTTCCACAGTGATGTCTTTAGCCAGAAGGTTTGCTCTAAATAGATTGTTTAAAAGATCATTGTAATTAGTCACTCTCAGCCTTCTGTGAAGTGGATGAAACATGAAGATCAAATTATCTTACCATATTTGTGGAAAGACTGTCATAGAACTGAATTCCCATGTGCCTCTCTTCTGGCTTAGAGAAAGCCTAGCCAAGGGAGTGCAGAAACCTGTGCCCAGTGCTTCCACCTGGCATAGTCTTGCACTCCAACCTTACCACCCAAAGGATATGAGGGAAACACGTAGGGAGAGAACTGGACTTAGTGGACAGGAAAAAACCATCATCTAAGCCATCTGCTAACTGAGCATAAGGTTCTCTATTCATAGTGTGTGCAAAGGGCTTGTGGGAGCCAGAAATTGTTTTGTTTTGTTTTTCCTTGTGATCAAATCATTCTCCTATTTTCTATGCTTTAGACTAGGCAGACTAGTTAAGTAGTTCTCAGTGGAGGAACCACTGGCATTGGAGAGAACAATCCCTCCTCGTACTAAATTGTCCCATGAACTGTAGAACATTTAGCATGCCTGGGTGCCAGCCCAGGAATGCCAGTGGCACCCAACCCCCAGTCATGGGACAACTCAAAGTTCTCTGGCGCCTTTCCAAGCATTCTTTGGGAGCAGTGCAGCAGGAATTTCACTGAGTACCACAACCTTTATAAAATGGATTATAGGATTAATCCAAAACTCCCCATCATTCTAGCCCTATACATTTCAGGAATAAAGATGTAATCGCCTGGTCTGTGCCCATCACTGGGAATATACACATGTGGAGAAGCCCTCAAGATACCCATAGACTCTTAGAGGGAAGGCAGGGGAGGGTGTGTGGGTGGGTGGGTGGGAAGAGATCAACCAAGAACTTGTATGCATATATGCATAACCCAGGGACACAGAAGGTCCCTGGTGAAGGCCCGGGGTGTGGGGTGGGGGTGGGCTAGAAGGGGTAAATCGGGGGGGGGGGGGGGGGGGACATATGTAATATTTTCAACAATAAAGATTTAATTTAAAAGAATAAAAAATAAATGATACCCATAGACTAGAGGAAGGAACAGATAATCCCAATACAATGAAGAAAATGCTGTCACACACAGGGGCACAAAGTGGTGTTGGATCGTGGAGGAAAAAGCAGCCAACATCATCTAAAGGGAAGGATCCCATAAAATAGATGGCATTTGATCATGGATTCACCAGCTACCCAGGAGAGGGAAAGGCATTCCAGTCATAGGACTGGCTTGTGAAAAAGCAGAGCGTTGTGAAAGGGCATGCCATGTCTACAACAGTGACCAGCAGCCATCACGGAGAGGAAAGCTGGACTGGACTTTCAGGACCTCCTGTGCCTATGGAATGAACACCTGTTGTTGCTTCTGTCACCATCATCAATTTAGCCTCTTGGTTAAAGAAAGAAATATTAAACAAACAAACAAACAAAAAAACCATTTACCCTCCCCACTCTTAACATACAACTTCCTCCATGCTGAAAGTACCCTGACCAATCAGCAATCAGCGCATCACTTACTCATGTCACAGTATTCGAAGCAGGAATGGGCACCTCTCCAGGGCAATGAAGTCAGACCCAGGGTATTTGCTCAAAGTTTTAGAAAAAAGAAACTTTTGTTGTTTCCAAAAAGAAACTTTCTCAGTTCTGATATTCACAATTCCAATATTTAACAATAACCTGCAATTTCTGCCATGATCGATGTAATAGTTTTAAACCCACATTCCATGTTGTTCTCGCAAAGCCCTGGAAACTTGATGGGGGCCACAATTCCTGTTTCCTTTTTTCATGAGCCAAGGAACACTCCTGGGGTTCACCCAAAGGCACGCGTCATGCTACAGGTATAACGGGGGTGACAATTTCTGGCCCAGTATTATTTCCTCTAAACTGCATCACCTCCGACCATGGCATTCTTTATCAGTGCTCTGCTGCCACTCACAGAGAGAAAGGCAAAGATGAGAGCAAGACCAGAGAAAACGATCCAGGAAAAAGTAATTATATAAGATAACATTTTTAGTTCCGTAAGACACTAGCTTAGAAGTGATTTTAAGAAAGGTCACTTTCCCCATATGCGTTTCTGCTTCCAATTTGTAAAATTAGCATTCCTGCCTTCTATTTTCATCTTGAGGATTATATAACATTCAGAGGGACTTCTGGGTTCCCGTGGTTATTACTATACAACCCGATTCTGTTCCTCCCCAGAAAATCAAGTCAAGGAAATGACCATGTGAGAATGAACTTTACTTCATTTCAGTTTTCAGAATTAACCATTTAATTCGGGTATGTATTATGCAATTTCTCAACAAGACCTCCTGTTAGGAATAAGCATAGAAAATAAGGCGTGGAGGTTATCAGAACACACTCTGAGGTCCCAATGCCAGCTACAGAGATTACGCTAGCTCAGGCGGCATGTAAACACCATGTGTTGGCAATTATGACTATGATACTGATTAGTGTTACTCTTACAAGCAGTGAGACTATGGAACCCACTAAGGCTACCAAAAGCCATAATACCCTGTGGCAATATTCTGAGCTCACTTTCAGTCTCACTATTCCAAACTCAGCCACAAATATCAGTTTACACATTTGAAAATGGACATAAAATATTTTGGCAGTCAAATTATTCTTAAGATAAAATCCTGCCTACCACTCTCTATTTCTAGATAACTACAAATGACCATTCTTTTATGGGCAAAAATCAATGTAAACTGTATTTCTTTTCAAAGAAGACCTGACAAAGGCTGACAAAATTGCCACTTCAGAGAAAAGCAGGCTGAGAAAAAGAGCCTGTAAATGCTACTACGAAGACCTACAGGAAAACTCAGCAACATGCCCATGCTGCATTGGATCCTTCTAATTGGAGAACTGCTTGAGATTAAAAGTTTGTCTCAACATTTTCCATTTTTATTGTGTGCAGAGACTAAAAATCCCACTGTAAAAACAACTAGTGGCATTTTAAAGCACTTGTTAATAAATAACGAAGCTCAGAAAAAATTACATCAAAATATTCATTTTTAGTCATGGGACTACCAGGATGGAGTGATGAGTTCATGTAAGGATGTAGTAACAATTTCTAGGGATTTAAACAACATGTTATGAATGCCCCATATAGGAGGAGAAAGGACAGAGAAAGAGGAGAGGAAGAGAGAGAATACAGGTATTTCTAAAATAGGCTAATAGCACTGGCCAGTGTTACTCAGTGATTAAGAGCATCAGCCCACAGACTAAAGAGTCGATGGTTCCATTTGGGTCAAGGGCGTATGAGAGGCAACCAATCATATGTCTCTCTCACATGGATTTCTCTCTCTCTCTCTCTCTCTCTCTCTCTCTCTCTCTCTCTCCATCACTCCCTACCTCCCACCCTCCCTCCTTTCCACTAGCTCCAAAAAATAATCACTGGAAAAAATATCCTCTGGTTTAACAAAAATAATAAAAATAGGCTGATAGGCTGTAGCTCAATGCAATTATGTATGTGATAGCAAATATGGGTGTTTACTGAAAAAGGGAGTCAGAGTGGAGCTTCTGAAAGCAGTTGAAGTGCATTAGTAGTAAAAGTAAAGAGAAGGGATTTGTTCATCTTTCAGTAACAAAGAAATTGGTAAGAATTATTTTCTTTTGCACTTAAACTGCATCACTACAGTTGCCATCATGAATTAAATAAGCCTCTGCCCACTGACAGGTCTCTATCCCATCTGCAGGGTGTAGAAACCTCAATTGATTTCCTCCCACACAACCAGCCTAATAAAAGTACCATGTGCAAATTCAATTATAAAAACAGTCTAATCTCAGGCATGGTACATTTGATTGAGAACGTCTCCACTCACCAAATTTGTTTCAGTCTCTGACTATGAAAGGTTGTTGTCTTCTAAATTCAGGTTATAAATATACCAAATTAGAACTATTATTATAGTTATTTTCCATAGCTCTTACTCCCCCTTCAATATATCCATGTCTTTAGAGTGCAAACTTTCAAGGCAAAATAATAGTAACAATCTTAAAAACCATTAAAATTTTATTAATGCTGCATGTGCGGTTTGCAAGGTCCCTAAACATAAACAATCTCATTTAAGCTTCACAGCACATGGAATAAATGGGATCATTCGGTCCATCATAATAGAAATTACCGGTGAGGGGAGAAAGGCACGGGGAAGCCAAAACACTTGAGATTATCACTGTAAGTGACTCAAAATCAGAGGTCATGTTTATGAACTTCCTATCCTGGGAACTTGGTTGGAAACCGCGGAGACTCCCAGGTGAAACCTGAAACTGCCCCAGGACATGAGGGCAAGGAGAGACTGAATAAGTAGGCAGGCCACTCCAGATTGGTAGGTGGCCGATTTGATATGCAAAGGAGTTTACATATGAGTCTTGTCTTGGAGGCTGAAAGGCAAGTAGAACTCTGCCCATGCACACAAGAATCTTAAAAGCTTATATACAGCCATTAACTGGTTTCAGTCACATATTCAGTCAAGATGGTCTCAACAACACATTGTTCTCTCAAAGTTGTGTCCTTGAAACCAGCTCCTACTGTGGGAATGGTGGAGAGAACATGCCCTCCAAGGACAGTGAAGGAGGTGAGAAGCCTCCAGTTGCCTGGATTCAGCTCAAGGATCAACTGGCAGTCATGTCCTCTCAATGACCTCCTCCAACAGAACTATCAAAGCAATTATGATAGGAGATAGGAATTAACCCACCAAATTCAAATGGTAGAGCCAGGAACCCAACTGAGGCCAATGTGTTTCCTATTATTACACAACTAGAGGCCCAATGCATGGATTCATGCATGGGTGGGGTCTGGCTGGCCCACCAGCTGGCAGGGGGAGGGGCCGTAGGCGGTTGGCTGGCCAGCTTTGCCCCCGATTGAGGTGTTGGGGGCCTATCAGGACCCAGATCAGGCTGGTTGGCGGCTGCAGTGTGCATCATAACCACTGGTCATTCCAGTCGTTCTGGTCATTCCGCCATTCTGGTCGTTGACTCTTTATATCTACCTATCTATCTATTTATCTAAAAGCCTAAGCGACCATTATGACCTAATGACTGGAACAACCAGTCAACCAGTCGCTATGATGTGCACTGACCACCAGGGGGAAGATGCTCAATGCAGGAGCTGGCCCCCTGGTGGTCAGTGCACTCCCCACAGCCAAAGTCCCACAGACAGCCAACCTCCCCTGGTCAATCTCCCTCCCTCCCCCTGGCCAGCAGCCAGCAGGCCCATAGGCCCCGGTAGGCAGCTGGCAGGCCCCAACCAACCTGGCCCCAACCAGCCTGGCCTGGCCCCAGTCACGACTGTGCAAGATGGCCCAAATAGGCCCTGATCACTGGCCAGGCCTATGGACCCCACCCATGCACAAATTTCGTGCACCAGGCCTCTAGTATATAGATAATATATAGAGATAATGCCCTACCAACATAATGGTGCTGCACACTCTGAAGAGTAAAGTTAACTCACTTTAAGTTAACTTTTATAAAAATATATTCTGAAAATAAATAAATACATTTATCTTGATCTTCAGAGAAATTTATGCTTTTCAAATCTACAGAACCACTTATATCATGAATCTCTCAGCTAGATACTCTAAACTATTGCACTACGTTTCAAAACCAAAAGCTTTTTGAAAAATATTATTTCCAAATAATTCTTCTTAAAAAGTTATTGTATCCTGTAAATAAATTACATCTAGAAAATTTTTACTTTAGAAAATTAACTTTCATTTGTAATGCTAACAGCAAGACACCCAGGTAAAACATACATGGTGTCAAAACAAGCCAAAGGAAAATCGTTTGGGCAAAAAAATGAAAAAGGATCACAAGTCAAATTTATAGAAAATATTCCTTTATTAACTTTTGGTCAAGAATATGTTTGTATATTTTCAGAAAACAACTCCGAGACCATGCGGATTCCTGCAACAGAGAGGAATTGACAGGAGTGCTCCAGCCATGAAGTCAGAAGAGAAACAGTCCAGAGATGGAAGACGCTGACCATGCCTTGCCATACTAGCAGTCAGCAGATGTGCGTCACTGCAGATTGCCCAGGACCAAACCAGAGAGAGTCGGACCTGCATTACCACCATTTGTCCACCATCCAGAACTGAAATATCATTGCTGTTATGTACATATAAACAACTGTTGGACATAGAAATCGGGACTCAAAAGAACTGTTGCCCCAGAAAGAAACGCACTATAGACTGATTCATTTGCCTCTCAGCATAACCATTATTGCTTGTCTCATTTTCGGTTCCTATAAGTGTATTCCTAGTATCACATGAGCTCACTCATCTAGGGGAAAAGATGAACAACATAGACTGAAGAACAAGAACAGCATTGATCAGACTGTCAGACCTCAGAGGGAAGGTAGGGGAGGGTGGGGACAAGGGAAATTGATCAACCAAAGGACTTGTGTGCTTGCATATGAGCCTAACCAGTGATCACGGACAACAGGGGGATGGGGGCATGCGTGTGGGGGGGGTGGGGGTTGGGATGGGAATGGGAGGGGGGGGTTGATGACAAATATGTGATACCTTAATCAATAAAGTAATTTTTAAAAAATAAATAAATAAATAATAAAAATAAAATAAAATAAAAATAAATTTTTTTTACAAAAGTTATTGGGCAAAATGTATCAGAAATCCACAACTTTTTAATGGAGCAAACCTGCATCTAATGATGCCACATACCCTTTAGACCTCTGTATGCCCTTTTAATACTAGGTTAAGGACTGCAAGGATATACTATTGGAAAGTCAACCTAGAAATTCCCCTTCTACATTTTACTATCTTCATTAAACCCCAAAACAATCTCAAAAACGTCTCTCAATTCTATAGCTAATTATAATTTTATTCAGTGCACAATAAATATATATACGTCTTCATGTACTATTTATAAAAAATATGTGTTGGCTTAATATTGTGAATATGAAGCCACATAAAACTTACATACATTAATATAATCAGAAACATAAGCATCAACCATCCATTCAATAAAACAAAAACAAAAGTAGGTTCTACTCCTGGATTTAGCAACTACATGGCTGACTTTAAGCAAACCATTTATGACTCATTTGTTGGAATTTCCATTAGTAATGCAGAACAAAATGTAATAGAGATCTAGGGCTACCAACAATAAAATGTCTCTATAATTTGGAGCTTAAAATTAAAGTATTAAAATTTTATATATAACAGTTATAATACAACATATTAAGATCATCCATTTTGTTTGTTTTGATTCCATGCTAATGAATAACTTTCTGATAATAATTTGCTTCCTGGTTACATTTTCCTTTAGAGAGAACAGCAGAGGTCAACCAATATGAGTATTCTGGTTTAGTTCACTGTTATAACCCTCACTGTAGATTAAAATTAAACTTGGCACTTGAGCTTATAATCAGATTAATGCTTTGGGCTCCTGTGAAGCAGTCCCTTCGAATCCCACTAGTGAAATTACCAGCTGTTTTGTTACCAGCAAAATCAAGAGGATAAATGAGCCAAAACAGTATCCACTTTATCATCTCTTCTTCCAACTGCAATTCTGCTCAAGACTAAGAGCAAATCAGCAGAAATGTTAAGCAAATAAAAGGAATGATGATGAATTGATGATAATGACGATGATGATAATATTGATGCCTACCACAACTTTAATAGACTGGATGTATTCCTCTGTTGATAATGGCTCATTATGTATATATGGCAGTCTCAACATCATTTAAACTAAGTAACAGACTTAAGAATCAGTAATATTGTTATACACCTGAAACTAATATAGTATTGTTTGCCAACTGTAATTGAAATTTTTTAAATTTAAACTTATATAATCTTATTAACCAATATCACCCGAATAAATTTAACTTAAATAAATAAATAAATTTTCAAATAAATAAATCATTTAAAAAGAATCAGTAATTTGCTGGACCTTTATTTAAACCAATCCAAACAAAATATTATATCAAATTGAACCTAAATGAGAGCATACACCTTGTCAGCTATCATGTGCCAATGTTTTAAATACATAAGAAAAATTAAATTCATGAGCTATAATACTTTATGAAACTTGCTTCTGCCTTAACTAAAGCTATTAAAACCCCAAGTAAATAAAATGTTTACATTTATTATAAAAGTAAAAAAATAATAATAAATTTTCACTGGTCTTAGCCTTAACTGTAGATCAAAAGGCTCAACTGTACCTTTGTACACTAGTATCAGTTATTGGTGTATGAACTATTGCTTAAACTATCCAATTACTCACCTTCATATTAAGTGTATAGATGCATGAAATAGGACTTTTTCCATCTTGCAAATTATCTCACACCTTTAACCTAGCTAAATCTTAAAAACACATATAATTACTCTTTATAAAGCTATTAAGAGTATAACTATAAATGCAAGAGAGAAATAAACATACTGATTTTTTAAGTGAAAACTGAATCACAAGTCATTCCTTTATTTTCCTTGAGGTCTAATCAAATATTCATACTTTCCCTAAAAAGTAGAAGAAGAAAAAAAATGCTCATTCAAAAAGCTGACTATCCTTTTATCCACATATGTGCTAGTGTTTGGGACTCAGCTACAGTAGAATTATTTGTTTAAAAAGGAGAAAACGTAATAGTATCAAGGTGAGATTTCTATTATATATATTTATTGTTTGATTATACTTATTAATTGATAAAAAGCAATAGAGATCTATAATATGTTTTACATCTATAAAATGTGATGGTTATAAATTCTGCAACCTCAGACTGCACCAACAGATTCTAGCAGAATCTTTGCTGAATAGTCAAAGAGACAGAATGTAGTGCCCATCAATTATGCAGAGCTGAAGTGCTGAAATTCACAATTTCATCTTCTACCTAATAGGCCAATTTGACCTGAGACATCAATTTTGGGAGTTTGTTCTGCTTTTTAATCCTTCTTTAATGATAATAAAACCAAATTATTTTAGAATAATAACACACCAAATATCAATTACCATGATTAATCACCCTATCAAAATTGTGCTGTTTTTTAACTATTATTATTTTCACTGCAAGAAAGAAAACAGCATTATAAAGTATCAAAGGACACAAGGCACATATAATCAGTTCTCAATCCAGAGTTTCAGACACAAGCCCTATATCAACCCCTGCCCTTGTTTCTCAGGGCTCCGTATCTGCCTCCCCTTGGTTTCTGAGCCAGGTATAATGATGACAGAAAATCGAAACTGGGGCTCAGAATTAAGTCTTGTTACTCAGAAATTCAATTTAAAAAGATCTCTGGTAATTTGTGCAGACTCTAAAATAAATCATTTCCCAGCTCCGCTATGTTGGCCTAATCTACAAAGTTGAGCTATTGCTTCAGTTACCCAGCCTAGAACTCTAACCTCTGCTCTGCATACCCATCTGCTTTGTTGAGGTTCTGATACTAACCCTGGATAATGCACAGAAGATTCACTTTCTGTCTAAGCTTATCTCTGGTCTTCACCTGACTAGAAGCTCTATAATCTCCACTACTGATTTATCTGTTCCCAGGAGCCATACACTAATGCCACCAAGCTTGCCTCTTCCCTCAATGCCCATTCCTTGGCTAAGGACTATCTCCAGTTTTCTGCTTGACTTAAATCAACTCAACAAAGGTATACTGAGAACTTGCTACATGCTAAGCATTCAACAATAAATATCAGGAATAATGCAATACTACTAACTGTCTACCTCACCCTAGCAGACTACTAGTTGTCCTCCAATAGCAACAATTCTTTTTTTCTTTTCAGCAACAAAACTTCCTACTTCCACCTGACCTCATGGCTGCCCAGTTAGAAACTACATTCCCTAGTCCTTTCCAGCTAAAGTGGCCAAGTGACTTAAATTCTGGCCAGTAAGATGTGAATAGAAGTGGCATGTGCTACAATCCAAACTTCATTACTAAAAAGGAAATGGATTACTCTCCAGTCTCCTCTCCCTCAGAGTGGAATAGGGATATTGTGGTAGACAAGTTCTTCAATGAGGACAAGGGCATTTTGGAGCTGCAAATGATTTCATGGCAGTTCTACTCATCAGCCCTGGAACCACCTGCCTACCTCTAGATTGTTAGTTGAGCGATAAATTTCTTTCTTATTTGAACACTGCATTTTGGGTCTATTTGCTACTGGAACTTAGCATGTTCCCTGAGTACTACATCTCCAAAAGTCTCCTGTGACTCATTGAGATGTTGGGGGAGCGGGGTGTCATTCTTTAAAACAAAAATTAGCCAAATTTTCTGTATAAGCTAGAGAGTAAACATTTTAGGCTTTGCAAGTCACATACATCTCTGTTAGATATTCTTTTTAACGTTATTTTCTTTTTTTTAATATATTTTATTGATTTTTTTACAGAGAGGAAGGGAGAGGGATAGAGAGTTAGAAACATCGATGAGAGAGACATCGATCAGCTGCCTCCTGCACACCCCCCAATGGGGATGTGCCTGCAACCAAGGTACATACCCTTGACCGGAATCAAACCTGGGACCCTTCAGTCTGCAGGCCGACACTCTATCCACTGAGCCAAACCAGTTAGGGCTTTACATTATTTTCTTTACAATCATTGTAAAATGTAGAAACCATTCTCAGTTCAAGGGATCATACAAAACTAGACCCCAAATTTGGCCTGCAGGGCCATAGTTAACTGACCCCTGGAAGAAACAAATCCTATATAATAAAAGCCCAGCAACTAAAACTGCAGTAGCCTCCCAGCGAGTGGTTAGGGGTGATCAGGCAGGCAGGAAAGCAGTTAGGGGTGATTAGGCAGGCAGAGGTAGTTAGAGGCAGTCACGCAGGCAGGCGAGTGGTTAGGGGCAATCATGCAGGCAGGAGAGTGGTTAGGGGTGATCATGCAGGCAGGCGAGTGGTTAGGGGCCAGCAGTCCTGGATTGCGAGAGGGATCGTGTCTAAACCGGCAGTCGGACATCCCTGAGGGGTCCTGGATTTCTAGAGGGTGCACGAATTTTGGGCACTGGGCCTCTAGTATAGATATAATTTACCCTAAATAGATATCAAATTTTATTCCATTAGTTAGCTATGCTTAAATCTAGAAAGGAAGATCAAAACAATATAAAAGCCTTAGTTAGAGTAAGTCTAGATGCGGTGGAAGCAGAAAAGAAAGGAGGCAAATCCAGCCTGTTAACTTGTTTTCCTCTCTGCCATTGATATGTGTACTTTGAGTCATTCTTTGATAAGCTTTCCCAGGGTAGGGACCAGTTTTGTACTTCTTTTGGGCACAGTCCATGTAGAAAACAATAAGTATGGCCAATTGTCTTGTTTATTGGTGGTGACTTTGCCACCTACTTCTATGCCTTTTCATAATAGTGTATTATTGTTAGCTCAAATACGTAAGGTCACAGATTTATTTTACCTTTAAATATTCCTTTGCATTGCCACCTAGTTTAATATTGTGATTTAAAAGATGGCATGAAGACCTGGCTTGTTGCTCAGTAGTTAGAGCATAGACCTGCAGACTGAAGGGTCCCGAGTTCCATTTCCAGCTAAGGGCAAGTACCTAGGTTTCGAGTTCAATCCCTGTCCTGGTCGGGATGCATGCGTAAGGCAACCAATTGATGTTTCTCTCTCTTTCTCTCCCCCTCCTCCCTCCCTCACACGCTCTCTAAAATCAATGGAAAAAAAGTCCTTGGGTGAGGAATAAAGAAAGAAAGAAGTGAATGATAACCCCAATGAACTAAACTATAATACATACAAAATTTACAATATAAAACCCTATATTGTAAATTTTATATAATTGTTTATAATTTTAATTTTATATAATTGTTATAATATGAAACACAATATAGTGTTTTATATTGTTATATATTAAGACCAAAGACTCTCTCCTTTCCCCTTGGAATATGAACTGACAAGTCTACATGGGAATCCTAAATTTATGAAAAGAAGTTGTCTTTTGTAGCATTCTGAGATGAGTGTGTTCTTAGAAAAAGGAATAACAGATGGTAAGGTTCAAAATTTCCCCTTCAAATTATTACAGTGTGGGTTGAGAGTTTTCTTAGAAATTTTATAAATTTTTGGAATGTCAGAAAAAATAAATTTTAATATATTTTTTATTGATTTCAGAGAGAAAGGGAGAGGGGGAGAGAAAGATAGAAACATCAATGATGAGAGAATCATTGATTGGCTGACTCCTGAATGCCCCCTACTGGGGATCGAGCCTGCAATCCAGGCATGTGCCCTTGACTGGAATTGAACCGGGACCCTTCAGTCCCCAGGCCAATGCTCTATCCACTGAGCCAAACCATCTAGGGCAGAAAAAATAATTTTTAATTCAATGACAGCAACACCTTCCAGGGCCAAGCATTAGGCTTGTCTTCACTTAGCTCTACTATTAGTTTTGGGAGTAGTTGTGAATTAATCTACAAAAAAAATGTTCAGGACATAAATTAATGTCCTTTCCTCTTAAGATTAGATTTTTTAAAACAATTCAGGCAAAAATTCTATACAGTGGTCTATTTATAATTTCTTCACTATATTTTACACTCTGTAAAACAGAGAACTGGGCATTAAAATAATCCTGGAATTATACTGCAATCAGGACTTAACATGTCACATCCCATCTTCTCGACAATTATTTTCCTTTAATGATATTCCACAGCTCTGATTATTTACTATGCACCTCCATTATTTTTCAGTGTAGCACTTTGTGCCACCTTATATATTTGTCTCTTGTCTAATTGCTTTATATGTCAGTCTTATATCTTCAGAAAGACTGATTTTAATCTCCTCGAGGGCAAGAACTGTACACAATACTTCTTTTCTATCCCAATAATTCCCAACAATGACAGCCCAGGATGAGAGGAGTTCAATAATACTTGTTGAATAGAGTTAAATTGTTTTTCCTCTTCAAGGTTTGGAAGAGAAAACAACACACCTACCTTGGTTGTGTAACAATAAGTCACTCCCATCCCTCCTAATTCTCCACTGAAGCACAGTTCTAGGCAATACCTGATAATCACACACACACACACACTCACACACACACACACACACACACACACAATTTATCCTGCCACAAAGGTTTGTGGACAGGTCCCGGAAGGCACAGCCCATACTAATTACTAGGTCCACTATCTCATTACTCCAGGCTAGGAAAATGGGTAGGGTTTAAAACTCAATCGAAACCATAGTTTCTGAGTGTAGCTTAAAACAAGCTGTTTCCTTCATTCCAGAATTTCCTATTTGAATGTTATTTTAATTCACACATTTCGTCCACAACCACAAAAGTGTTTTCCTTCTAGCATTTGGAAGATAAAATGGATATTTCTACCTTAGTATCACATTTAGATATGGCTCTGAGTTACATATAGATATGTGAAAGACATATTTCCATTTGAATTTAGGAAAGCAGGCCCAAACATCAACATGTTTCCTATTTAAATACCAACATCCAATGCTTCATTCACATATTTCCTCATTTGCATGTTCTCTCTCCCTTATCCATACAATTTCATATTCACTCAATAAGAATATACTCTAATTTTGTTTTTCTTCTGATTTCTTATTTTTAGCATTCTTGTTCATTCTTCTCTCATTTCATAAAGTACATACATAAATGCAGAAGATATAAATATATCAATACATGTGTGTGCATGTATACATACATACATGCATATACGCATATACCTTTTGCTACGGTCAATCTACAATTTACAAATTTGACTGCTTTAAAACACCATTGGTTGATCAGTTTCCAAGACTTTGGCCTGCATTTTTACACAGAAGCAGTATTATACGTGACAGTTGGGTCCTCAGGATGAGTATTCTGGTTTATAAAATCCAGTAGAAATACCTGATACCTCCATGAGAAAGGGAGACATCTGGGGGCCAAGATGAGATAGAAGTATGGGATAACTGAGTAAACTGTAGGCTAGATGCTGAAGAAGGGAGCCAGCAGTTCAATATCTAATCGTCAATGAGGTAAAGGGGAACTCGGACTCGGCTCAAGTTGGGAAATGCAGGCAGAGGAAACAGAATGTACAGAGCAGGGAGGAGTGCAGAAGCATGGTGCTCTCACGGACCTACCAGGAGTTTACATTGCTAGAGCCCAAGGTATAGAGGAGGAGGGGGGTGGGAAGTGGGAAGAATCTAGACAGGTGTTTAGGAACAGGTAATTGTTCTGTAATCAGCCTGTTCAGAGGCACTGCCACTCAGAGAACTGCAGGGCTCAGACGAAACCAAAGCAGAAGCCCAGCGTTATGAACCGGACCAGCAGAGTGGGGCAAAGGAAAAGCTGTGATTCAGGAGGCATGTAGCAACACAGGGCTTTTCTTAGGGATAACAGATACCAGTCATCAGCTCAGAGTGAATTCCACCGGCTGTACCCCACACTATTTGAGTGGGGTCTCAGTCCTGTCAGAACTGGCTCAAGAACTGGAAATGGTTGGCATACAAGGCCTCTGCACCCAAGCCTATAACTGCTGACACAGACCACCCTTCAGCTTGGCCTCCAGGTGAAACCACAAACTTCCAACTTAGGACGTCAAGAATGTCTCCTCCCTAAACATCACTTGTAAAGGGACGAGGGACTGTCCTTCCCTGAGCCACGGTAGGTCATAGGAGCAAGAGCAGCAGCCTGAGATGCTCCTGGCAACTCTGAAAAAAATGAAGGGAGGAAGGTATAGATAAAACTCAGGGGTCCCCGCACTGATGTTGAGAGACCTGGGTACTCACAGGCAGCGGGCGAGGAGAGAGAAAGTCCTGGGCAAAGAGGACTCTCTAACTGGAATGCCACTGGTGAAAGAGGCCTCCCCATTCTCAGAATATGTTTGGAGGTGCTGGCAGTGTCTGCACATGGATCAGTGTGAGAGGTTTGTGATGCTGACGTTCGGGTGTGATGGCACGAATATTTTTCTTCTTTTGGTGGATTCTTCTAAGTTTAAATGAGTTGTGTGGTTTTTTTTGTTTTTTTTAATGAGAAGAAACATCTTATACTTAAGGGAGGAGGGGGGCATATAGAGCATGAGGCGGCCCCAACAATGACATGCTGCTGCCTCTACAGCGACCCCTGCAGTCAGAAACAGCAAGCTCCTCAGGGGTGGGGACAAGCCTGTTTTGCTTCTATGGTACAGGAAGCATCTGGGACAGGACCTGACACACAGCGAGCCCTTTGCAAGTATTTCTTGAATGAAGAACAAGAGCCAGCATTTACTGGGTGCTTATTATTTGAGGCACCTTTCTAAGGGCCTTTTTTTTTCTATTAGTGAGGTAGGCACTGTTAGTTAATTGTTCTAGGTCAGGGTTCCTCAACCTCAGCACTAGTCATAACTAGGATAGGTAATTCTTTGTTGTGGGGATGCTGTTCTCAATACTGTGTGATGCTTAACAGCATCCTTGGCCTCCAGTAGGACCCCAACCCCGATCATAACAACCAAAAATGTCTCCATAGATTACCAAATGTCCCCTGAGGGACAAAGCTGCCCCTGGTTGAGAACTACTGCTTGGGTTTTCTGCCTGATAACTGTCAGTGCCGGATTTGAGGCCAGGTACTCCACTGTGGAGACGGTGCTCTTAACCGCTACTCCCAGCTGCTGGACAAGCAAACAATGGCTAGCATTTAGTGACAGCTCGCTATGAGCCAGACGCGATGCTGAGCACTTTCCTGCATCATCTCATCTCATTGTCGCCAGAGCTGAGTACCTGGATAGCTACCTGTGAAGCCAAACACTATTAAAGAATAATTTAAAGTCTTTTCCTCAACAAGTGGATTCATACCTTCCGGATACTTTTTCAAATATGTTTGAGGCACTCAGCCCTACATTTTGGTTTTCTGATTGCTAAGGCCCTAACTCTTCTGTCCCACTTTTGGTAACAGCATTGTTCCTTGCAGAACTAAAAAATGGATTAAATTGTTCTCATTAAATCAATTCCACATTTCTATACAGCATTAAGGACTTATATTGTGCCAGTCTTATTATAAATCCTAAAATCATCCTAAAGTGGAAGTACAAATCACTGGAGAATAGTTCCCCGAAGATGTGAGCCCCAAGAGCAAGATGGCCTTTGTTAAAGTGCACAGGTGGCTCCTTGATTGCAGTGATGCGATTGCACCTGACAGAAGCCCAGACTCTCTGAGAACAACATGAGCAAATCACAATCCAGAGAGCTTATATCTCTCATTTTTAAAATGTATCTAGAGACTGAAGCCTGAGGGGTTCATTTTCAAATCCTTCTACCTGTCTTTAACGTTTAGAAGATGCAGCATGAAAATATCCCTTATTAAAGATAATAAAACCCACTGAAAAATACAGCACCAGAATTTGGTATCACTGTGTACCCCAAAGTACAAAAAGGATGTCTCAAATTGTCAACAGGATAGATACATCGAAAGGTCAGGAAAAGCACTTATATCGTTGACCAAATTGAAAAAACAGCAACAACTACTCACGAGGGACCATCGTGAAAAGTGTTTTTTGTAAGTAAAGTCGATTTGGGTTACGTGGGTGATACACAAATTGTAAATACTGATCCTTCACTTCACAAATATATCTACATTTTGAATAATCATTCTGAGTAACTGTGTGTACTCTGGAGTAATCGTATACTGGGTTTCCACGTCATTTCTATCATTTTATAGCGTAAGCAAGTTATTTAACCTCTCTGGGCCTTGGTTACCTTGGCTACCACCTGTAAAAGGGGAACAATGATAGTATATAGGATCATTGTCAGGATTAATATATTACCACTTAGAGCATGCTTGGCACACAGTAAGTATCCAATTAATATCTCTCTTCCTCTCACACGCACACATACACTCACACACACACTTTGATACTCAAAGAACCCACATTGTTATGTGTGAATAAATTGGTGTGTGTGAATAAATGAATAAATAAAGGCAAAGAGATAAATGGGCAAGCCTCAATGCCAGATAACAGGACATGCCTACAGCTCTTCTAGCAGAACTAAAATGCACATACTTTTGTTACCTTATGAGAGACAGAAAAGTCCCAGGAAGAAAGAACACCTCTCTAATAGATATGGATGTGCACAGTCATCTCAGCAGGCATATCGTCAGCTTTTAATAGCCATAACTGTAAATGAGTTCATCAGCTAAGTGGGAACGTGTGGAACGCTAAAGCTTTCTTCTGCTGGCCTGAGCACAGCTTCAACATCTGAGGAGGAGGAGGACCTGATGACTGCGAGATGGCAATGTGCAGCGCGTGCTGAGGGGGTTAATTTTGTGCACCTCCCACACCTCCCCACGCACACTTCAATCTGCGCCACAGGAGTGAGGATTTATATTACACCACTTCCTGTTCTCATGATGATCTTTGTTAAAATTTTCTCTTATTCCCGTATACCATCTGCGAAGGATTGTTCTCCAGCATTGTCCTAATTATGCTCCTGCAGAATACATATGTGCCCCTTTGGCAACCTTGGTAACCACAAACTAAAATTTTAAAGAAGATTAAGGCCCTATAATCATTAATAGAAAAACAAGTCTATGTTTACGTTTTCATGTTACTTACAATGATGATAGTAACGAAAAATAAAATTGTACTAAAAGAAAACAGAGATGACCTATTATATCCGGATGACATGCAACCCAAGTCATAAAAAAAGAACTGTTTACAACAGGCATCCGTAAGATTTCTCTTCAAACCTATCGATTAAGAACACAAGCATTAGTACATAAAACCAGGAAAATCCTGCATATCCTAAGCATCATATCAATATTTGAATAATATTAAAACAAAATGCTGTCCAAAAAGGCCTTTCCGTTCTATGCAGAAATACTAATATGAAATGTGTCCTTGCAATAATTTAACTCAAAGCTCTTTCTACTGTTAGAATTTTCTTTCGAACGTTTAACACATTTTATTCAGTGAAATTTTCACTTGAGGACCATCATTCCATCAGTTGCTGTCAAGGCTATGACACAAAGAAAAGGTTCCATAATGAATCTACTGAAAAAGGCCATAATAATTCTGCTCTCCTCACCCATGATAACACTATTTGCCTGCCATCTGGGGACACAGCTTTGGATTGCTTTTCTGGCAGCTCAGCGAGCCACATTACTTACCCCAGGTTTTCTCAGCTCCTCCCATGTTCGATGGCACACACTTGCAAGAGAGATGCCACAGGTTGAGTTTCCATTCTAATTCTCAGAACTCAGTGTTGTCTTATGGCCACTACTCTTTCAAACTCATCCTGGGCCACTTCTCCTCATGTGCTCTGTATTCAATCCACACCAAACCACTTGCACACCTCCAAGCACCAAGCTCTTGAACTCCCCATCTCTTTGCAAATGCTGTTCCTCTCTCTACCTGGAATGTCCTTCCTTACCTCGTAGGACTGTCAAACAAGCACATAAAAGCTTTCTGAGTTCCAGCTCAATCAGGCACCCTGCTCCATCCAGGAGGCAGTCCTGAAGCCCCCACTGGAGTTGGTGGAGGTGGTGATTTAACCCTCAGAGTGTCAGTCCACTGAGTGCTGCAGAGCTAACCATGGCTGAGCTCACCACGCTGCAGGGTTTACTCACATGATTGCACATCAGTGTCCCTCACTACTAGTATACTGTGAACTCCTTGAAAACAATAGGTCTTATCTATCCCAATGTAGTCCACTTTCGGGCATAATTTAAAACTCAATAAATGTGAATGGATTAGCAATAGCCCTCACTTATTGAGAACCAACTATTCACCAAGATTTCACATTTTTATCTCACTCAACAAACCCAGGAGGAAATGACAGATGACAAAAATCAGACTTTTAGTCCCCATAGAAGACAGCCTCCCCAGAGATGAACAGACAATGAAGAAATGAATGACTGAATGAACAAATAAAATCTTTCAACTAAACTGGAGTATTGGATGGAGCTAGTGATAAGTCACCACTCACTGTCTTTCTTTTTGCATGTCCACCACTTCCACTCTGATTCAAGTTCTTTTTTTTTTTTTAATCCTCAACCAAGGATATTTTTCCCTTGATTTTTAAAGAGAGTGGAAGGGACGGGGTGAAAGAGAGAGAGGGAAACTTTGATGTGAGAGACACATTGATTGGTTGCCTCCTGTACATGCCCCAAATGGAGCCAGGGATCGAGCCTGCAACTGAGGTATCTGCCCTTGACCGAAATCGAACCCTGAACCCTTCAGTGCACAGGCTGACACTCTAATCACTGAGCCAAACCATCTAAGGCTGGTTTAAAGTTCTTGGTACCCCCCTCCTGAGACTCCTGGTCTCCTTGCATCCAATCTTTGCCTCTTTAAACCATTCCACAAGATTATCTATTAAACTGCATGTAAATGCATTCCTAACAGTCCATATCCTATCTAATAATAGACAAATATGCAAATTGATCATACCTCCAACACACCCACAAGCCACGCCCACAAGCCACGCCCACCATCCAATCAGAGCGAGTATGCAAATTAACCCAACCAAGATGGCTACAGCCACAGAGAGCAAGGTTTCCTAGGTAACAGAGGAAGCCAAGCTTTCTGCCTGCCCTTGCCAGGCCTAAGCCTCCACTCAAGCTACAAAGTTTCAATTATAGAAGGTAAACAAACTCAAACAGAAATGGCGGCAGAACGGAGCTTGAGAGAGCAGGCCAGGGTTGCCGGCGGCAACAGGGGAAGCAAAGCTTTCTGAACACCCTGGCCGGGCCCACCCGCTTAAGCTACAAAGTTTCAATTATAACCCCAACAGAAATGGCTGCCAGCCGAGGAGGGAGCCCCAGGCTTGGCTCTGCTCTAGGCTACAAAGTTTCAATTGTAGAAGGAAAATAAATTCCAGATACCAGGGCCTCCACTTGGGTTGCCAGGGGGCGTGGCCGGCCTGCAAACCACCACAGGCCCCTCGCTCAAGCCGCCCCACGCCCCAAGGGAACCCCCACCTGATCTGGGACGCCCTTCAGGGCAAACCAGCTGGCCCCCACCCCTGTACCAGGCCTCTATCCTATCTAATAAAAGAGTAATATGCAGATTGATCATCACTGCAACACACAATATAGCTGCCCCCATGTGGTCAAAGATCCTGCCCCCATGTGGACACAAGATGGCCACCACAAGATGGCCAGCAGGAGAGGGCAGTTGGGAGGCACCCAGCCTGCAAGAGAGGGCAGTTGAGAGGGACCAAGCCTGCAAGGGAGGGCAGTTGGAGGTGATCAACCCTGCAGGAGAGGGCAGTTAGGGGTGACCAGGCCGGCAGAGGAGGGAAGTTGGGGGCAAACAGGCTGGCAGCAGAGTGGTTAGGGGGTGATCAGGCTGGCAGGCAGAAGCAGTTAGGGGCAATCAGGAAGGCAGGCAGGCAAGCAGTTGGGAGCCAGCAGTCCTGGATTGTGAGAGGGATGTCCAACTGCCCGTTTAGGGATCTGACTGCCCACCGGGATCGGGCCTAAACAGGCAGTCGGACATCCCTCGAGGGGTCCCATATTGGAGAGGGTACAGGCTGGGCTGAGGGACAACCCCCCTCCGTGCACGAATTTCATGCACCGGGCCTCTAGTATTAACTATAAGGACTGTATCACTTTGTGACTTATTATGATAGTATTTTTTAAGATTAGTATTAATACACTCTTGAATATCTGGAAAACCATCTTCCAGAGGACTGCCATGAAATTTCAGTGTCTGCCTTAGTGTTTTTGTTTATAATTGCATTTGTTTATAAGTGCATGTACTAGTATAATTGTCACAGACAAATGAGAAAAGATATATGTAAATAACACATAAATGATGGTGTCAGGCCAAGAGATGCCCAAGTGACATCACTAAATTCTCTAAGAAGAAAAGTTTGGCAGTATTCATAGCAAAGTGACAGGAAAATTGAGTCATCCATCGGTACATGAATTGGGCTTAAAAGAATCTACATCCCAGTAGTCATTACCATACTTATGTTGTAAACAATAATTTTGTTTTTCAGCACCACATTATCCAACATATTAAACTAATGGTGTTAATTTGTATTTACAGCTTTGCTTGTAAATTGTAAATTTGCCTTGATTTAAAAGTAGAATAAGTGTTATTAGCACATGAATTTAATTTTTTTTTGTTTAGATAAATGTAAGGAACAATATAATACAAATAATTTAGATACCAAAAATTTTTCCCCTCTTTGGAAAAGGCTTATATAATACACATGGTTGAGAATTACTAATTAAACCATCCCAGTCACTTCCAATAGTGACTTTTCCTTTTTATTTTTTAATTAAAAAAAATTTTTTTTAGAGCAAGAGGAAGGGAAAGGGAGAGAAACATCAATCAGCTGCCTCTTGCAACTGGGGATCAAGTGTGCAATCCTGACCAGGAATCGAACAGGCGACCTCTTGGTGCAGGGGACAAAGTTCAACCAACTGAGCCACACTGGCCAAGGCTGGCCTTTCTTTTAAGTAGTTAATGTCTCTCCATATCCACAAAGTCAAAATCAAAGCTGGCCCACAGTAGCTTCAAAATGCATATCTACTGCTTTAATGATGAAATGTACTTTCCTAAGCAAGGCTCTTTGTTTTTCTTTCTAAATGACATAATCATACTGTATCCGCTCTTAACAAACCCTAAGAAAGGAATGAAACATAAAGGCTCCCTGACCAACGGAAAGTTCAACCACTTTTTTTTATAGATCTCTAGCTTAAAACAAATTGTACTATGAGCAAGTCAAAGGTGCTACAGGAAATGTAGCAATTCATTTTCTCCCTTTTCTTTCCAAGGCAGAAACAGGTCAAACTCATGGGAAAGAGATACCTTATAAAATGCTGAAAATGCCTTTCTAAGGTAGTTGTTTACATGTCTGAATTTGAGAAGATAAGCAGTTTTGCAAAACACTAGGAGCAGTCAGACCCCTAAGGTGGATATTTTTAATATTCTGAAGTAGTGATTTTCAGCTGGCATAATGACCTATTGAGGGAAAACCATAATAATTTTATTAAAATTCAACCATTTAAAACAAATAGACCAGTGAACATGTGTACTAGGCAATGCCTCAGAAACCTATTAGCTGAAAGTACAATGGAGAGAAGGGAACAGAAATTGTCAGGCTTTATAGCATGACATTTCTAAATTACTATAATCTCCCTGATTGCCACAAGCAACTGAACTCCCTTGAGCATACCCCATGGTCCTTTTCACATTTCTTACATCTAGATCATGTACCTGTCTCAACTTTCTATAAATCAGATTTTTAAATGTTAGATATATTCAGGAATCTAATTGACTGGTAATACTATTTACATCTTTCTTTCCAAAAAGATAACAGACTTGCTATCCGAGTCATAATGTAGCAACTGGTCATCAGACTTATCCTCTACTGTATAAAACTATAAAATTAGACAAAATAGAGAAAGCAACTACTTCAAGTCATTAGACAGCAGAGAGCACAGGGCTAAGATCCTTGAGAGAACCTCAGCTTTCTGCCTGGGTACACTTTATTAACTGAGGCCCAGGGAAGTAGATGGAGCTCACAGACAAAGCAGCAGCCTTTGCTGCACAGGGGTAGAAGAGCAAGAGACGTTCAGAGGAATAGCTCCAGGACTCCACATAGGGAATCCCAAGAACCCTGTGAATGTCCAAGTCTGGCCAGTTACTGAGCTGTGTAGTCAGTGAGTGAGACTCTATCCATTGGCAGAGAGCAGCTCCTAGAGATTCTGTAGGTCACACAGTGCTAGGAGCCCCTGCATTATGAGCATCCAAAGTGGAGAGACCTCTCTGAACCCAAGAGCATTCAAGTCGAGAAAACCTATGCCTTAGGGGTGAAACCACTCTAGCTCTGGAGTAATGGCAACCTTAGCAAGTCCTAAGAGCAAGCCTTCACAGAATAATGTCAACCCTCCAATAAAGTGACTGCCTATCAGAAAAAAATAAACAAACACACCTCAGCATTTTTTGGAGAAAGACAACAAAACCCATTAGAATACAAAGGGCCTATAATAGCCAGATTCTAAAAAGGAAGGAACAGAGGGAGATGGAAAAAGGAGATGGGAGGGAAGGAGGGAAGAAGTTGGAAGACTTATACTACCTGATGTCAAGACTTACTATAAGACTTATGGGACAATGTGGAATCAGAAAAGTTCAGAAACAAAGGCATATTTATATATTCAATAGATGTTGACAAAAGTACCAAGGCAATTCAATGAGGAAAAAAATCATGCTAAAAAAATTGGATGTCCATATGAAAATATATCATTTTAATGTCATTTACTACCATAAAAACAAAAATAAATTCAATATGCATTATAGACCTCAATGTGAAAACTATAAAAAGTAAAATCTATAAAACTTCTAGAAGAAAGCACAGGAGAATATCTTTGAGAAGGTAGAATAAGCAAAGATTTATTAAACAGAGCACAGAAAGCATCAGCCAAAAGATAATAAAAGATAAATTGGATTATATCAAAATTAAATACTTCTGTTCACCAAAACACTTCATTTAAAAAAAATAGGCAAATCTATGGTTCAATAGTGTCCCCCCAGAATTCATGTCCACAAGAACTTCAAAATGTGACCTTATTTGGAATTAGCTAAAAATTAGATCACACTAGATTAGGATAGATTAGGGTGGTCTCCAAATCCAACAGCTGATATCCTTATAAGAAAACCATGTGAACATACGAAGACACAGAAACACAGACATGCACACAAAGGGGAAAAGACCATATGAAGACAAAGACAGATATTGGAAAGTGGCAGTTACAAGCCAAGGAACACCAAGGATTGCCTTGAGCTACCAGAAGTTGAGAGGAGAGCCTTGCCAATGCCAGGATTTGGGACTTCTGGCCTTCAGAACTGTGAGAGAAGAAATGTCTCAGAGAATAAACGTTTTAGGCCCCAAAGTATATGGCAATTTGTTATAGCAACCTTAGTAAACTAAAACTTCCACTCATCAAAAGATTTCATTAATAAAATAAACTACAGATGAGAGAAACTGTGTGTGTGTGTGTGTGTGTGTGTGTGTGTGTGTGTGTGATCAAGAACTTATAATAAGAATATATAAAGGACTCCAAAAACCTCAATTTTTAAAAATCAATAAAATGTAAGTAAACAAACTGAACAGAAACTTCACAAAAGAAGATGTACGAATGGCAAATAAGGATATGAAAATATACTTAGTATTATTCATCCTCATGGAAATGCAAATTAAAGCCAGAGTAGATACCACTATCTACTCACTAGAGGCCCGGTGCATGACATTTATGCACTGGGGGTGGGGGCGGGGAAGAGGGGGGTAGTGCAGGGGGTGTGTCCCTCAGCCCAGCCTGCACCCTCTTGCAGTCCCGGACCCCTCAGGGGATGTCCACCTGCCAGCTTAGGCCTGCTCCCCACGAACTGACCACCAGGGGGCAGCTCCTGCATTGAGTGTCTGCTCCCTGGTGGTCAGTACGCATCATAGCAACCAGTTGTTCCGCTGTTCAGTCGATTTGCATATTAGCCTTTTATTATATAGGATTAGGCTAGCTAAAAATCAACAACACCAAAGGTAAGAGGAAGCGTGGAGCAGCTGAAACACTCAGGCATTGCTGGTGGAAACACAAATGTTAAAAATGCTTAGGAAACAGTTTAATAGTGTCTTGTTAAGTTAAAAGTACACCTACTCTATGAACCAGCAATCCCCCTCCTAATTATTTACTATTAAAAATAGAAGTATATGTACAAAAATGACCTGTACAGCAATTTCCATAGCAGCTTTAATTATAGTAGCCAAAAATGGGAAACAACCCAAAGAATGGAAAAATAAGGTGTGATACATTTACACTCAGAAATAAAAAGGGGCAAATTTCAGATGTACAAACATGGATGAATTTTAAAACCATTATGCTGAACAAAGGAATCTAGACACAAGAAACTATTCGTTGTCCCATTTATACGAAGCACTTAAAACAAGCCAAACCAAGTTATGGTTACAAAAATCAGTTTCCTCAAAGGTGGGGGTGGCCAGAGGAAATGGCAGAGAGCACCTGGAAAGAGGCACAACGATGCTTGGAACTGTTTTTATATGAGAAATGCTGGGGTGATGAGATTTGAGATACATAGGTAAATGTATTTATCAAACTCATCATATTACACTTAGTATCTGTGTAGTGCACTATATATAAATTAGAACCTAAAAAATATTTTTGAAGGTGAGCACAAATATGTCTCAATTTTAAAATTCAGTTCAAAATTGTAAATACATCATTAGTTTAGTAGCAAGTATTCACTTCATTTAATAGGAAGTATTCAAAATTCAATTTGCCTCTATTTCCAGGGGAAGTTTTTAAGCCAAGATGTACTTTTTCTTTGGCTGCTTTGGTTAGTCTCTACATCAAGGGTTTAATCCTGAACGCTTTTAAAATTCAAGACTTTAGATTAGAAAATGACTTAAGCTCCATGCTAGGGCAGTGCTTATTCTTGATGTATAAATGTTAACATAAGTGGACTTGGGACATTTCCACAAAGAGCACTAATAACCATATGGACTAATGATTGGAGTGGATCGCTTGAAGTCACTGACTTGGCCATATACATGGTTTAAGGCCATTTAAGAGACAGCTTATAGGCCAGATGTCTGTAAAGTGCTCTCATAGCATCTGTGGTTCAGTATATATTCAGAGATTATTGACCCCCAAAGACCACAGAAGTTTCTTTGGAACCATCATAGTTAACGATGCATTTATCTTAAGGAAAAGTTCCAGTATTGCCAGGCAGCCTACGGTGTTGGCATCAATGTTGTGGACATTCTGTTTTTATGAAGATTCTCAATACCAGAGATGGGAACGGCTTCTTTAGTGCCACTGTGGACTAATCGTATCAACCTCTCTGAGAGAGTTCTCAGTTTATGGCTCACTGAGCAATATTGATCAGCACAGCTCCTCTGGAACCATTATGATCTGTCATGTCAATATTGTTCCTGCTGCAATCACTTGCATTTTAAGTTGCTTCAACAGTTGAGTAGCCCAGTTTCCAGGTGGAAAAGAAATCTAATTTTTCTTCCACACTCTCTCCTTTCAGACAATATGCCAAAGCATTATGACATTGCATTGTAAGCAATGGAACCTATTTAAGATGATCAATGCAAAATAAATCCCGTAATATATTTTGTCTAGTTTTCCTCAGGCCAATGACTTTTAAGTTTTCCAAATGATCTTTCATTTTCCATTTGACCTCTGTATGTATGATACATACAAATTGTCACTAAGGGTGTTTCAGTTATACCACTTTCCAGAATTAAAAACAATCCCTCTACCTGTCATGGCATTCTGACACTTCACAAACAATAATGTTCTGAAGCCAGTGTCAGCCACAGGTTTTTTGAAGGCAGCTTTTTAATCTTAGAATATTTTGTGGGAGAAGAAGAAAAAGAAGCTGATTATCACCAGGCAAAGTGCTCTCCCATATGTACTACAATGCTGATGCTGGAACTCAGGCCATTATACAACATCCTATGCTTCTAATAGCTCCAGGGCTGAGAAGCCAGGAGAGAAAGAGAACAACAGTCATGGGTTAGGGACTCAGCTATATAGTCATCACTGCCGCCATTATTACCATTGGCAAGGCAGTAACTCACCCCATGCCAAGATCACTGGCATAGTAAGAATGCAAACAGGGTAAATAATGAACTATGTGAACCTTCATTCTTATGAAGTCAGTGTATTAGATTATTATCTTATGAAGTAAACATATTAGATTATTATCTTATTTATATCTATATCTTACTTCTATGAATCCTACCTTTCAAACTAAGGTGCATATTCCTTGAATACTGTGATCATATATCCTATTGCTATTTACTGTTTAAGTCCACTGAGACTAATACAGTAGATTTAACACAATGGACTTATTTCTATTTTCCTATGTGCAACAGCAATAGTATTTTATAAATTAATAATGTGCCTTTTGAAATGCATTCCCCTTAGCTAGCCTCAGTATCCTTCTGCCTGGGAGGAAGATTTTGGCTCAGTATAGGAAAATGCAAAGAAAAAAGCCTAAGTAATATTCAATGTCTTTAATTTAAAAATAAGATTTTGCAGAAAAACTATAGACTCACAAGCCTGCTCCAATCTCCACAGAAGATTCTATACATTTCTCAAGTTCTTAACAGCCAAGCTTGTTGAATGTGGCTCATAGAGGTTCCTAGTAGTATACTAAATATTTCCCTTCCACCAATGACAGCAAGGGAGCAGAGAAGAGAAGATTTCTATTAATTAAAAAAACTAAAATTAATAAACACACCTTACAAGACGACAAAGGCTTGTGAAGAAAATTTTTTAAAAAGCAAAGAGGATTTAGCTCTTTGGGGACTTTGGCCTGGAGAGAGGGAGTTGCAATAAATAAGAAGGTGCATCAAAGAAAGCAGAGGGCTCCTGCCCATTGCACCTTGAACTTGGGAATGTAATGGCTTTGGAGGCTGCACTGTATCAGCTTGGGTCATAGCTACATCAAAGTAAACTCAGAAGTGCAGTGGGGCAGGGAAGAGGGATGTCCTGACATTTATTTTTCCCAAGGTCTGGTTAGGGACATTCCAGAGAGCATACCAGAGAAGCAATGAGGTGGCCTTACAGAGAGCAATACAGAAGGGCAGGCCACCCAGCCTAGAATCAAGGGGAAGTTAGAGCCAGACCTCAGGAGGCTCATAGTACCAGCAGGACTAAGATTAGGCAGTCACCCGATACCCGTGGGCTCTGACCGAGCTAACAAAGACCCAGTGTGCAAATGACAGTGGCAAAGACTGGGACCACATTGGCAGTAGAACAAGTAGCTACAGGTGGGCACAGGAGAGCAGCCCAGAGAGTAGCAGAGAGACGCACATAGGAAATGCGCGCGCACACACACACACACACACACACACACACACACGTTCTACAGAGAGAGGAACCAGAGGATACTTCTCCTTTAGGTATAAAGTTGCCAAAGCCATACCCTTCTCCTCATGAGCCATCGTCATTTTAGAAAAAAGCTGAAGGGGTAGACTATCTGAGAAATTGGAATTTTTTTTTAATCAACAGACTGATTACTACTTCTCACCAGAAAAAAAAAAGTGCATGCTTTAAGCAGCGGTCACTAGACAGAAATAATTTAATAAGAATCCATTTCAACAACTCTTTAAGGCAGGGGTCACAACCTCCCATTGGCCCATCCATCTCCAGTAAACTTGAATTTGAATAGCTTTAAGTGAAGCCAGCACTTTCCATTTAGCCATTGATCGCACTACTCCTTATAATCTCATACCTGGTTCAGTGAATTCATATATGTTACTTGCCTGACCTATGTAAGCAATGCTTTTTGTGACAGTTTGCTTTAAATTTTTCAAGATGATTTAGATCTGTTTCTCTCAGCTGAATTTACATATTAGAAAAAAGGAACTCAAAAATTAAGAGGTTTTTAAAATTAAATGGATACAAGATTTCCTGGACAAGACACAAAATGCACAAACCATTTAAAAATTATAAATTGAACTTTATCAAAATTAAATATTTCTGTTCAACAAAGGGCTCCATTAAATAAATGAATAAATAATTTGAAACGATAGGGACTTGCAGCAAAGCCTTGGCAATACCATTAAGTGCAGCCTACTCCCACAGGAGCTCTCTAGACTTTTGGCAACATGACAATAATGTGAACATCTACAAAAGAGAAGAGCCAGCGGGATCAGTATGGATAAAGTGCAATTTAGGAGGAAAGTGGTGAATCCAGATGAAGGGACTAGATGAAACAGACACATATGATTTGGCTCTTGGGGTTATCAGGATATGGTAGTCTAATTATCCTACATATAGTATACTTAAAATATCTACATTATATTACATATTTATATAACTACTAGAGGCCCGGTGCATGAAATTCATGCATGGGGGGTGGGTCCCTCAGCCCAACCTGCACCCTCTCCAATCTGGGACCCCTCAGGGGAGCCCTTTCCAATCTGGGAGCCCTGACAGCTTAGGCCTCCTTGGTGTTGGTTCTCTGCTCTCTGTGGGGCCTGGCTGTTCTGCGCCCGCTGCCCAGAGGCTTTCCGCGGCCCAGAGGCCCTCCGTGGCCCAGGCAGGACGTTTGCCTCGTTGCCATGGTGATGACGCAAGCATCCCGCCCCGGCCGCTCCACGCATGTGCGCACTTCCCAGAGGCCCCCCGTGGCCAGGGCGCTTTGCACCCACTACCCAGAGGCCCTCCGTGGCTGGGGCAGAATGCTGCCCGCTCTCAGTGGCCACCCCCCCAGGACTGGGGGAAGGGCTGAGGGGACTGGGCACCGCCATCATCTTTGTGACAACATGACAGTTAATTTGCATATTACCCTTTTATTAGATAGGATAAATAAAATTAGGCTAGAATAGTATCTTTATTGCATTTATCAAGTACTTTCTCAAGACTTATTTTTTTTATTCAAAGAATCAACAAGAGATCCCTAAACACTATTGTTTATAGTAGAAATATCTGGAGCCATCTGGTTCGCACAATGCTATCCTGGAAATAGTAAACGATATCTGACTGGGTCAGTCTTCCAAACTCATCCACTACCACCCACCACAATAAACCGAGAGGAGTGAGGAATGCACAATCATAAGTAAATATTAATGGTGCACTTCAGGAAGGATTTAGTAAGAGATTTGGTAAAGGCATTTCTATATGTTTTCTTTCAGAATAAAAGTGAAACATGAAATGAACTAAAACTTCAGACAAGACCAAATTTGGATTCTTTGCTTTTGACTGCATGTCAATAACAAGATTTGTACATACAAAAACCACATAACCAACCACTGCTAGCACCTGATAATACTAAACAGAATAATAGAGATGAAGTCAAGTATTATCTTTATTCAACCTTTTTTAGCATCCTGCTTATGGCTTTGCTGTCATTTTCACTTTTTTTGCCAGTAATTTGTTTATTTACAGCTATAGCTATAGACAGACACAAACTATAGCTTCAAAGATGGGAGTGCTTTCAAAATCAAAATGCAAAAAAAAAAAAAAAGCGTAATGGGTCTATCTGGAGGAGGAAATAGTGGCTGACTAACATTTATTATAAACCCCACTCCTCCTACAGAGGGATGATGCGCCATGCGCAAAATGGCCTATTTCAGTTCCAAATGTTGGCAGCAATCTGCACCAGTGAGGCCCCGTTCCAGAGCCAGCAGTACCCGGTCTTTTCATGCATCACAGGCTGACAGCTGAATCTGTTTTGTGGCATCTGAGGCCGTATCTCGTTCTTCCTCAATACCTACAATGCCTCAAGGACAGATTTTTGTCCTTGAAAAACATTTATCTTTCTTTTGCAAATAGATTCCATTTTACTTTCTCAAATTAAAAGCAAGCCTCTCTGCAGCAAGAACTTGAAACATTTATTTCATATTTCCCATTGCCTTCCCTCCTATTTTTATAGATTTAACAATGAGTCCTCTCCATTTAATTCATTAAAATATAAATATATTCACTGTCTATTAATTTCAACAGAGCATTGGGTTTACCTTTTTTTGTTTTAATGGGGTGGCTTTTCCCTGAAATTCTATATCTCATTTTAATGATTTGAAAATTCTCTTCTGTGGAATCATATCTCAGCATATAGTGTTGAAAAAATTTTTAACAAGTTATATTTCCCTTGCCTACTTCTTCCATTAAGATAGTGTGGAAAGGAAATGAATCCTCCAATATCTGCCAGTAGCACACACTTGTTACCTGCCTGTACAAGAACTACAGAAAGTTTAAAATGAGGTAGTTCTGCATTGGCACCTCTGCTCTGTGTTTTTCCCACGAGAGAAAAGCTTTGTTACACACACCTGACAACAGCGTAAACATCCCCCCTAGTTTCTTAAGAGGCAGCTAGGATAGTGTTTGCTTAAAATCCTGCTTTGTCTGATGCCTGTGAAATTAACATCAGTCCCAGAAAGTTTTGGAAACAAGACTGAACATGCACGTTTCCACAGCCTAACTGGCCTTTTCCCACGTCGCCCTGACTTTATTAATTTGCTGACCAAAAAATAATCATCCGTTAAATAGGCAGGTTCTCCCCACTCGACAGTTTCCTGCCTGGTCAACGGTGCATGGAAGGAACATTCATTTTTTTCCCCCATTCGTCTCTGAAACATATTCTAATTTGGAACTCTGTTATCAAAGAACAATTTAAATTATACTATTTTCACTGGAAATGCATCCCAATTATTAAAAATTGGAGCCACCTCAGCAAAGGGATGAAAATGTACTATGAGATGCTTTGTTGTAGAGAGGCATCTATGATAAGGATAATGAAAAATTGTGTAGCAATTTTTTTAATAATTGACCTCTGCATCAGGGTCTTAGTCTTTTCAAGGTTAATGGAAATAAATACACATCCATTCTTGGTTCTTTTCTTTCCCTTTACAGCTCTCATTTCTTGTAAAATCCCACACTGTAACTTCATACTCCAACTCAAGTTCTTGTATCCAGTTCATTTCAACTTCAAATAATTCTTGATTTTAACCCATAACATGATAGTCTTATAGAAAACATAACTTAAACAACATCCTATCTCTTCAGGATTATTTTTTAACATGGAAATTAGTGACAAATTTCAGAAAGGATTTGGTAAGGAATATGGTAAAGGCAACCCAGATTTGATTTAGAAATACTAAGTCTAATTAAAATTAGTCCCAATTTCTGACCCTTGAATTTTAAGTTAAAGGAATTTGGTAAAGTCATTTCTATGTGTTTTCTTGCATAGTAATAATAAGACATTAAGGGAACTAAAGGCCTAGACAAGCCCAAGTCTGGATTCTTTGGAATTAAATTTGGATTCAACAATCCCTCCTTTACACATTTTAAAGCATTTATCCCTTTTATTTGGGGTATGATGTTTCTTCCCGTATAGTGAAAAATCCCTCTGTTTTCAATTGAAAGGCAAAAACACAAAGCTTAGAGTCACAGTGCTTTCCTAAGATGCTTGAATTCAATTATCTATTAGGTATGCTATATAAATTCACTCTGAACATCAGGGGATAGAAAGTGTGAACAAAAGCAATAATCCTAATAATTACATTTCAACAAAATTTTTGAAAATCAGTCTCAGAGGAAAAAACATGAATGATATCCTATATAATAAAAGGCTAATATGCAAATCGACCGAACGGTGGAACAATCAGTTGTTATGATGCGTACTGACCACCAGGGGCAGACGCTCAACCCAGGGACTGCCCCCTGGTGGTCAGTGCACTCCCACAGGGGGAGCACTGCTCAGCCAGAAGTCTTGAGCCAGGCTCACGGCTGGCATGTGCAGCAGCGGTGGCGGGAGCCTCTTCTGCCTCAGTGGCAGCGCTAAGGATGTCAGATTGACGTCTTAGTCCCGCTCCCTGGGGAGTGGGCCTAAGCCATCAGTTAGACATTCCCCAAGGGCTCCCGGACTGCAAGAGAGGGTGCAGGCTGGGCTGAGGGACACCCCCCCCCCCCCCTGAGTGCACAATTTCATGCACCGGGCATCTAGTCATAATATAAGCTTCCTCTCTGGAGTACTCATACACTTTAAAATTAATCTATTTTTATAGCATACAATTCACCCTTAAACAACATAAGTTTGAACTATGGAGGTCCACTTACACACTGATTTTTTTTTTCAATAAATATACAGCATGACATTTTCATATCCAGGTTTGGGACTTTTCAGATGTGGAGGCCTGATTGACTGTACACATTGTTCTACGCCATTTTTATATTAGGGACTTGAGCATCCAAAGACTTTGGTATCCTCAGGTGTCTTGGAACCAATCCCCTGCAAATACCAAGGGATGAGGGTTCACAGAGAGTGATGAGGGAGTCAAAAGTTATATGCAGACTTTTTTTTTACTATGGGAGGCGGGGGGCACGCCCAACATTGTTTAAGGATCAAATGTAATTATCAATTTGTTGAAATATAGTAAGAATACACCAAAGTGTATCAGTAAACAACATGTCCTCCTCCAAACAAAGTTGAGAGGCTCCTGGGAAACATCCAGGTTCAACATTCAGTTCCTAGGAGTCCTGCATCTCACTGGTAAAATAGAGCAACCATGTTTATAAGCCTTTTTATTTTCCTTTTAACAATCTGTCAGTCTCCAGGAAAAACTCTGCTCAGTTACAAGTATATGTCAACACACACATCTCGTAGTGAGGATGTTTAGCTACCAATTACTCCTGGAAATTTGAATAAATTCTAAAAATATGTTCCACTCTGAAATACTTATCTGTTTGGCACTCTATCTGGGACACTTAATGGTCCATCAGTACAGTGTGTTAGACTGCAAGGACATAGTCAGACATAGTGCTTGCCTACGGAATTTGCCACTTAAATAGATAAGCAAAATAGATTAAACACTAAAACAGCAGTGTATGGAAGAAATAAAGTGGATCACTACCATGAAGAATGAATATTTATAAAAGTGATACACAATGCATAGCACAGCAGTACTAGGGCATTCCAAGATGCTTTGAAAAAAACTGTTTTGAAAAGAATATTAAGGATTGTCAGATAGATGAAAAAGAAGATGCTCTGACAACAAAGGTTACGATAAAAAGAAAAACTAATTAAATGAAAAGACAATAATTTACTTTAAGTTGGAACTAGAGTGAACTTAGAAATCATTCAGACTCATTCCCATCCCCAACCCACTGAAACATTTTCCCTGAAATAAGATCATTTTATCTCTATTTGAATATTATTAGAAACATGTCTATTGGATGGATGGATGGATGGATGGATGGATGGATGGATGGATGGATGGATGGATGAACAAACTCAGTATGGATATTCCTTAAAGCAAGCCACTTAAGCCCTAGCCAGTTTGGCTCAATGGTTAGAGCATCGGCCTGCAGACTGAAGGCTTCCAGGTTCTATTCCAGTCAAGGGCACATACCTCAGTTGGCAACTCTCACATCAGTGTTTCTCTATCTCTCCCCCTCCCTTCCATTCTTTCTAAAAAATCAATGGGAAAAATATTCTCGAGTGAGGATTAACAAAAAATAAATAAAGCAGTGTTTAAAAAAAATAATAAAGTAAGCCACTTCATTTTGAAAAACTTTATTGGTTGAAAATGTTTTTCTTACATTGATTCAAAACTTGCCTCTTCCTAACTTTCTGTACAGATCCTAGTTTTGCTGTCCAGTAAAAGTAGGAGAGCCACAAAGGTGAGTCACATAAGTAATTTTAAGTTTCTAACAGCCACATTAAAAAAGTAAAAGAAGCAGGTGATTTTAATTTTAATAACATGTCTATCAGACTAAATATATCCAAAATATTATTTCAACATATAGTCAACATAAAAATATAGATATTTTACATTTTTATACTGTCTTTGGAGCTCCATATGTATTTTTTATTCTTCCATTGCATCTCAATTTGTGCTAGGCACATTACAAGTATTCGGTAGCCACACATTGCTAGTAGCTATTGGACAGCTGAGTTCTAGACAATGGTTTACAAACAGCTGGACATTAGAATCTCAAGAAAAAATTTCAAAATATAGATTCCTAGGATTCACCCCAGAAATTCTGCTTTAGTTAGTTTAGGAGGGCCAGGAAGTATTTTTAAGAAGGCAGTTAAAAAAAAAAAAAAAAGCAGTTAATAAGCCACTGACTGAAAAAAAAAATTTTTTTAATAAACAAATAAACCACTGATCACCAGGCTGACATTTGGGAATCACTGCTCCCAAACAACACAAAATAAATCTAAGTCCCCCTGTACATGACTGTCCTCCCAATATTAAAAAAATAATAATGGTCACATCTCTGGTATCTTTTATTCTCCAGGCTAAACATTCCAAGTTCTAACAACCTTCCCTCGCCTGACAGGGTTTTGAAAACTTTTCACCCCCAGGTCTCTGTCCTCTGGATCCACTCCTGTTTGTCTCATTTATTTGCATTGTGGGGAAGTGCCATAGCATAAATAATCCAAATTAATCCTTATTTGTCCTTGAAATGTTTGTGAGTACTTTCATATGAATGTATCGAATTCACAAAACTTGACACTCTCACTGTCAACAAGCATTCAGATGTCCAGGTTCTTCTACATGCTGCTGTTCCCTCGGGGGCCACTTCACCTCGGGGGGAGAAGAGCCCTCTTAGAATAGCTCAGAGCACTAAGTTAAACAGAACTACCTTTCCTCCCATGCCTCTCAATCCTACTTCTTCTTCTCATGACTAGAGAAAGAAGCAAGTGTTTTGATGTAAAAGAAGAGCTCTTCTGTCTTTGCTAAAGTTATACCAATATAAAACATAATAATGTTACCAAACCAAAGTCAGATTAGCCACGAATAAAGGGACTCAACTCAATGCCACAGATATCCACTCACTGATGGCTGACCAAAGCATTCCATGTGCGCCACCATGGCAGGCCAGGAGTCACAGGAAGGAGCAAGGCAGAGTCCCAGGCCTCAGGGAGACCACGAGCTAGTCAGCAAGACAAGTATATTCACGTGACAAAGAGTTATGAAGTTCTACGACTGCTAGACACCTGTGTTAGATATCAGTGAAGACAACATTCAAAAAAACCCGGCCCTTAGGGAGCTTACTTTCTAGCAGGGGAGACAGATAATAAACAATTCAAATAATAAATAAGTGAATTTATATGCTAAATATGGATTTAGCAACAAGAATGTTAGATGATAAATATCCTAGAAACTAACCGATAAGAATAAGGGGTATCAAAAATACTTGTGGGGTGGAAGACAAGTTAAAATTTACTCAGTGGTCAGAGTAGCCTTCAAGAAAAAAAAATGATATAGGAGTGAACATTTAAAGGAAGGAGGGAGGGAAACACAGATATCTGGAGAAGGATCATTCCAGGAAGAGCAAAGAGGGCAAAAGCCCTGAGGCAGGAAAGGGCCTTGTCTGTGTGAGGAACAGCAAAGACACCAGTGGAGTTAAAGCAAAGTGAGCAAGAGAGAGAGGACAGATTAGGCCAGAAAAATACTGCAGTGACAGTAGGAGTGTTCACACAGGCATAAAAGAACTTCTATTTTGTGTGAAATAGGCAATCACTGAATGTTTGGGACAAAGCAGTAACTATATATATATATATATATATATATATATATATATGTATGTATATTACATTTTAAAAGGATTCTGGCAACTATGTTAGAAAATAGATTCTGACTCCATGACCTGGCCAGCATGGCTCAGTGGTTGAGCTTCGACCTATGAACCAGGAGGTCACGGTTAGGTTCCTGGTCAGGGCATGTGTCCAGATTGCAGGCTCAATTTCCAGTAGGGGACATGCAGGAGGCAGCCAACCAATGATTCTCTCTCATCATTGATGTTTCCATCTCTCTCTCCCTCTCCCTTACTCTCTGAAATCAATTTTAAAAAATTTTAAAAATATATATATTCCACTACATAGAAGCAAGAGTTAAGCAGGAAGACCACAAGGAGGCTAGTGCAGTAATCCAGATGAAGGATGGTGGTGGCTTGAACCAGAGAAGTAGCAGCAAGAAAAAGAAAGGTGGTCGGAGTTTTTATATAAAAACTAGAGGCTCAGTGCATGAAATTCATGCACTTAAGGGGGGGGGGAGGATGTCCCTCAGCCTAGCCTGTGCTCTCTTGCAGTCTAAAAGCCCTTGGGGGATGTCCCACTGGCAGTCAGATATACTTAGCGCTGCCGCCGACTCTCCTGCCACCACAGCTGCGCTTGCCATCCATGAGCCCAGCTCTGGCTGAGTCGCGCTCCCCCTGTGGGAGCACACTGACCACCAGGGGGCAGCTCCTGCATTGAGCGTCTGCCCCCTGGTGGTCAGTGCACATCACAATGACTGGCCATTCCACTGTTCAATCGATTTGCATATTAGCCTTTTATTATATAGGGTTACCCATGATACAGTGAGGTGGTTGTTTTAATAGAGGATGCTAAGAGAGCAAAGAGAAAGCAACAATAATTCCACCTAAGGAAAGATTTGTAGTCAAAGTGTTATCTTAGCTGAGTCCTGAATGACATGGAGAAGCTCATCAGGAAAAAGACCAGGAAGAACCCAGAGCAGGTAGCTGGCCGGGAGCTGGTAGCTGTCAGGAGAAATACAGAGCATGATCCTTTCCCTAGAGAACTGACAGTCTCAGAAGGAGGGCAAGACAGTAAATCACTTAAAAACCAGAGGCCCAGCTGCCACTTGCATAAAAATTATCAGAGGGACATTGGACTGCAGAAATAAACAATAATGTCAGCAAGACACTCAAGAAAAGGAGCTAAAGAAGTAGCAGGAAATGTAAGGAAAGTGAGACCAATTCAGAAAGGGCTCACAGGACCACCCCAAAGGTTCTGTCAACATTGCACTGGCCCTTAACCGCCATGCAAGGTTCCCAGAAACCCTACCCTCCACTGCCAGCACCCACCAACAGACCACACCAGTACCTTCCCAAGAGTTCCAACATCACTCTGACAGGTACATCCACTGTGTTGTTGGTTTCTCAAAATTTTCTAGCATTTCTCCCTGTAGCATATACTCAAAATCTAAGGTAAATTTTAATATGCTTGAAAAGTAATGTGTTGGGTGACTACAGAGGAGCTACACGCCGAATTTCCTGTTGTTGCTTTTCTCTCTGCTCCTCCCCACTTCCGAAACTGTGATAGAAGGGCAGATTATACTCCTTCCTCTCCGAACTGGCCACTCATTCTCATCCTGCTCTACCCAAATCCGAATATCCTCTTCTCCCCAACAAAACCAAAACAGCAAAAATAGAAGAGAAGATGCTTCAGGGCCAGTTTCTCCCCTGCTCCAGTTCACCCTCACCTGTCCTCCCCTTGTCACATGAAAGTTACCTTACCTTTGCTTCTCAAAAAAAACCAAACAGCATTTCTACCGGAGAGCCCCCCAAAAAACATTACCTGGTGCTAATTCCAAAATAAAAACAATATTTAAAATACATTAAATGTTTAGTAAATGTTAGGCACAGTTTTATTCATGTAATCTACAAATCAACCCTAAGAAGCAGTACTGTTGTTTGCTTAACTGAAGGGGAGATCAGTAACAACTTCAAGTTCACAGGACTAGTGAACAAAGGAGACAAGATCTGAAACCAGGATGTCTCATTCTGAAGTCCACACTCCTAACTATTACTGCACATCAATATAAACTTAGAATTACCTCCATCACTTATTTCCCTCTGTCTACATCTGTAAAGAATGACCTTTCGAGCAATGGTTTACTGTCCTCATTCTAACGTTTCCTTTTGTAGGGAGAGACCCAAGGTTGCCAGGGTTCCCCATACCTTCCCCAGAATGAAGACTGTTAGCAGAGGTGCCATCAAGAACAACTCAAAATATATCTGGCCAAGTGTCCAGATCCTGGAAGCTGGCCAAATGGGAAAGAGAAAAGTCATACTCCATCATTTTTTCCCAGCATCTCTCTCCCTAATTCTTTTTAATTACAGTGGTCAATATTTGAGTTTCAATGAATATGAGTTTATACAGTGGGGCAAAAGTTACCATTAAAAATATATCCACTAACAAACTGTTTGCTTATAAAATGAGTTTCTACATAGACTGGCATTTATCTCATCAATGTAAATTTTAAACTGAATCTCAGCAAAAGACTAACATTTTCATGAAGCCAATAAAATCATTATAAGAGAAGTGCTCAAATGAAACACAAAGACACTAACTTATGATGATCTAACACAGGTACATAAATTTTAAACATGAAAAATTAAAAATTTTACAAGAATTATAAATATCTCAAAACAATGATTTCATATGGAAGGGTTAAGAGAGAGAGTTCTCAGGTATTTTTGCAAAAACAAACAAAAATACCCAGCACATGATTTCTTCTTATAATTAGCTCATAGTTAGTTGATTACCTACATTTTGTCATCTATAGACTAGGACATATAATTTTCAGAGTTTCTAGTTTCACTCTTTAAGATAAAATCCCAAATTTTTGGTTCTTTTTTACCCCTGTAATAATTTATGTAGAAATCTTCCTTCTTCCATTACACTTTGGGTCCCATCCTTACACATAGAAGCAGTGTAACAAATACTTGATGAATTGAAGTAAAATCAACAGGAAATATCACACCATAATGCCTTAATGTCTAATACCTAAGTCATCAGTTAGCAGGTATTAAATTATGGACAAATAATAACGAGAATGGGAAAAAGAATAGATATCTGCAAGAATGAGTTCTGGGACCAGCATGAGGAGAATGAGCTGGGGTGGGGGCAGAGGGGGAGATAAAGCCAAAGAAAGGCAGGGGTCCTTCATTTCAGCTGCTATCCAGGGTGCACCTCAGCCATGACTTAACAAAGTCCGTCAATATTGCTCCAGCTCCTCCCAAATCAAGCCTAGTTGGCATCCTGCAAAGATCCCTGGCACTTTTTTTAAAAACTATCTTGATTTGAGGAAGAGAGAGAGAGAGAGAGAGAGATCAATTTGTTGGTCCACTTATTTATGCATTCATTGGTTGCTCTTGTAAGTGCTCCAACCAGAGACTGAACCCACAACCTTAGAGAATCGAGACAACACTCCAACCAACTGAGCTACCCGACCAGGGCCCTGACACTTTTGACAGGAAACTTCTAGTTATGCTTGCCTCTGTCCATAATTATGACTACCACACTCACTGGGTCCCAAACACCAAGCTACTAGTAAGTGCTATCCATTCTGCTTCCAAAATATTCATGCTTTCTAATTTTTCCACTTCTACCTCACCTCTGGATTAACCTTTTTTTTTTCTTTGGGGGGGGGGTGTTATATTTTTGAAATAGGAATTCAATAAAAAAGACCCAGCAGTTGATTATACTCTATTTGTTCTCAGCATGAGCTCATAGTTAGATGATGAGAATCCCTTAAAGACTCAGAATTTAGTATGAAGATTCTGACTTTACGTGGAAGAAACCATTGTAAGCCGCAAATGACTAGGATAACTTTAATTCAGTAGTTCAAATTTCTAACCACTCTACAAATACACTCTCATGAATAGTTGTGGAGGACTGAAAAAAAAAAAGTTTACTTGATGAATTGAAGTAAAATCAACAGGAAATATCACACCATAATGCCTTAATGTCTAATACCTAAGTTATCAGTTAGCCGGTATTAAATTATGGACAAATAATAACAAGAATGGGAAAGAGAATAGATATCTGCAAGAATGAGTTCTGGGACCAGCATGAGGAGAAAGAGCTGGGGTGGGGGCGGAGGGAGAGATAAAGCCAAAGAAAGGCAGGGGTCCTTCAAATTTCTAACCACTCTACAAATACACTCTCATGAATAGTTGTGGAGGACTGAAAAAAAAAAGTTTAATTCAGTTACAAACAAATGAATGTTAATGTTTAACATATATGCTAGTTACCTATATTTGCTGCTATAACAAATCACACAAACTTAATGGCTAAATCAACATAAATTTATTGTCTTGCAGTACTGGAGGTCAGATGTTTGAAATTAATATCATTAGGCTAAAATCTAGATGACTATAAGGCTGTGTCCCTTCTGGAGGTTACTAGGGCAAAATCTATTTTCTTGCTTTTTATAGCTTCTAAGGGCTGCCTACATTCCTTGGCTCATGACCACCTTCAAATTTCAAAGTCAGAGTGACCAATCTAGTCTTTCTCATTGTATCTCATTGTATCACACTGACACTGACTCTTCTACCTCCCTCCTCCATATTTAAAGGACCCTGTAATTACATGGGCCCCATCCAGATAATCCAGGATAATCTCCATATTTTAAAGTCAACTGACGAACAAACTCAATTTCTTCTGCAACCTCCATCCCACCCTTGGCACATAACATATTTATAGGTTCTGAGGATTCAGTATGTGGACAGTTGGAACACCATTATTCAGCCTACCAGTCTACCCTTTTACCTCCAAAGATTCACTTCCATCCCACATACAAAATACATTCACTCTATCCAAGTCCCCAGAAGTCTCAACCCATTAGATATCAACTCGAAGTTTAAATCTGGTCTAAGTTCTTATCAATTCAAAAGGCCCAAATTTCATCATCTAAATTGGGTATAAATAAGGCTTTGGGTATAATCCCTTCTGAGGCACAATTCCTTTCTATGAAACTCAAGAAACAAGTTATCTTCCCCAAAATAGAATGGTGGGATAGATACAGGATAAGTTATAGACATTGCCATTTAAAAAGGGAAAAAATAGAAGTTAGAAAAATTAGACACTGGACCCATGCAGTTTTGAAAACCAGCCAGGAAATTTGGGGAACTACATTTGGTTTCAAAGTCCAGGAACAATCTTCTGTGATTCTTGTCTCCACCTTCTGGGCTCTTAGCTCTGCCTTCTGGATTCTCAGTTCTGCCCTCTGAGTCAATGTTATGTTTTAGTACAGGTGACACAAGCTTGCAGTTGAGTACTTAAATCAGCCTGTTTCTTGCTTGTAGAATTTTTGGAATCTAACAACCTTTTTTTATTACATGTTCTCATTTCCCCTTTCTGGAAGAGCCAGGAGTGTTTCTGCTGATATAATATTCTCAAGAACCTTGTGGGTCTCCCATTAGAAAAGAGCCTCTCTGTCAGAATGACTACCATCAATAAATCAACAAACAAGTGCTGATGAGGATGTGGAGAAAAGCGAACACTCACGCACTGTCGGAGAGAATGCAGATTTGTACAGGCACCGTGGAAAGCAGTATGGGTTACTTCAAAAAATTAAAAATGGAACTGCCTTATAACCCAGCAATTCCACTTCTGGGAACTTATCCAAAGAAATCCAAAACACCAATCAGAAAGAATATATGCACTCTTATGTTCATTGCAGTGTTATTTACAATACTCAAGATTTGGAAGCAGCCCAAGTGTCCATCAGTAAATGAGTGGATAAAAAAGCTGTGTTACGTTTACCAAATGGAATACTACTCAGCCGTAAAAAAAGAAGGAAGTCTTACCCTTTACGACAGCATGGATCTGGAGAGCATTATGCTAAGTGAAATAAACCAGTCAGAGAAAGACAAAAGCCATATGATCTCACTAATATGTGGAATCTAATCAACAAAATGAACTAACATGACTCATAGGTAGAGAACAGATGACAACTGTCGGGGGCTGGGGGGAGGGATTGAGCAAAAAAGAGAGAAAAAACTCATGGACACAGACAATAGAGTGGTGACTGCCAGGGGAAGGGGGGATGTGGGGAGAGGTGGAGGAGGGCACAGTGGGGGATAAATGGTGATGGACAGAGACTTGACTTGTGCTGGTGAACATACAATACAGTATACAAATGATGTGTTGTAGAATTGTGCACTTGAAACCTGTATACTTTTGTTAACCAGTGCCACCCAATAAATTCACTAAAAAGAAAAAAAAGAGGCTCCTCTACAGACAATTCCTGGATAAATCCATCTCTATTACTGGCTTCTGCTGAGATGTTTGAGGTAATCCATGAGCTACAGGTTCAATTTCTTAAAAGAGCCCTCTATGTGACTAAATATTTTGACCTTATTTCTGAGGTACTAGCAAAAGGATTTCCACCTACACCATTAGCTTCCTCTCTAGAGCAGGCTCTCCCGACAGTGAGTCTTCTAACTTTAGCATCTTTTCAATCTGGATAGGCTGAGAATTTCTCAAATATCAATTCTGGTTCCTTAACATTTCTTACCCCAATTTATCTCTTTCCTCACACATTTTACTATGAGCAGAAAAAAAAAAAACCTTCAAAACTCTGCATATATATCGGCTCAGTTAAATATCTAAATTTATTGTTTACAAGTTTGCTTTCCACATAACTGCAAGACACAATTCAGCTAAGTTTTCTGCCACTATCTAACAAGGATTCCCTTTCCTGCAATTCCCAATAACATGTTCCTGATGTCTATCTGAGCCTTCACGGGCAGTGCCTTTAATGTTCATATTTCTACCAATAGTCAGTTCATGATAATTTAGGTATTCTCTAAGGTGACTTCGTTTTTCCTCTACCATACTCTTCATTTTCTTCTGAGTCCTCACCAATATCCATATTTTTCTATTAATAATCTATTTCACAAAATATAGGTTTTTTCTATCATGCTCTGCAAAATTCTTTTAGCCTATGCCAAATGTCCAAACTCCAAGCCACTTACACATTTTTAGCTACTTCTTATAGCTGCCCCCCATTTCCATGTGCCAAAACCTTACTGGCTTCCTATTACTACTATAACAAATCACCACAAACTTAGTGGCTTGAATCAATACACACTTATCTCACAGTTCCGGAGATCAGAAGTTTAAAGTGAATCTCACTGGGCTAAAATCAAGGTGTTCAGCAGTGCTGTGTTCCTTCTGGACACTCCAAGGGGAAATCCATCTTCTTGTCTTTTCCAGCTTCTCAGACTGCCCACATTCTGTGGCCTATGGCCCACTTTTATCTTCAAAGCCAGCAATGGCAGGTGTAGTCATTCTCTCATTGCATCCCTCTTCTAGCTCCTCTTCCAGATTTAAAGGATCTTTGTGATTACCTGGTACCTACCAAATATTCCTGGTAGTTTCCTTATCCTAAGGTCAGCTGGTTAGCAACCTTAATCCTATGGGCAACCTTAATTCCACACTGACATGTAACATGACATATTCTCCAGTTTCCAGGATTAGGATGTGAACATATTTGAGGGACCATTATTCTGCCCACCCTAATATATCTCTGTATAATGACAATTTTTTATTACTCTATATAAATATGAGCTAGCATGTAACCTGGTCCCTGATTTCTTCATTTGCTTCATTTCATATCACAACCTGTATGTTTCCACTACTCTTGATTTCTTACTTTTTCTGAAATGCACCATGCTTATTCCAGAATTTCTGTTCATGCTATTTCACGTGCCTTTGTTACTCTTCCTCTCTGTATCTCCACAGTTCCACAGTTCCCCTTCTCCAGACTACTCTTATTTATCCTTCAGCTATCAGCTTAAATTACTCTTCTTCAAAGACTGGATCCTTGACTCCCTACATGGAAATCTAGAGTCCCATTAGACCCTTAGTTTTACTTCATATCATTTGTCTTAACAGTGATTAAATTATCTGTGTGATTGTTTGTGTAATGACTATTTCAAGCCACTATGAAAACCAAGTTCTCACTTCTTCGTTTGTTATATGCCTAACACCTAGAAGAATAGTAATTATACAACAAAATTTATTTGGATGAATGAACACATCTCCTTTAATCAACATAACAACATCAATTTTATAATTGAGGATAAAAGCTCAGAGAAATGCATAGTAAAACAGGAAATGAGATTCCACTTGGGTCAGTCTGGTTTCTGAGCCTCTCTCTTAGTTATTGTGTTATTTTATTATATTGGGGACAATGAGTATTGTCCCTAAATCCACATAGGTTCACTAACCATCATACTGAAGACAAATATTGTGTCACCTCACTTTCCTTAATGCCACCAAATGCCCAATTTCACTCTTGTTTCCATATATTGGCATAAGAGTTGACTTGTGAACATATTTTTTCTTTGAATGCAAATATAATAAAGTATAACTATCAAGTAATAATGGATTTATATTGCACAACAATTTACAAAAATTATTTATAGTTTCAAAAAGTACTGAATTACAGTCCTAGCCAGTGTGGATAAGTGGTTAGAGCATTGGCCCATGCCCCTAAGAGTTACAGGTTCGATCCCTGGCCCCAGTGGGGGTGCATGCAGAAGGCAGCCAATCGATGTGTCTCTCTCACATCAATGTTTCTCTCTCTCTTCTCTCTCCCTCCTCTCACTCTCTCCCCCTCCCTCCCTTCGTTCCACTCTTTCTAAAAATAAATGGGAAAAATATCCTCAGGTGAGAATTAACAGAAAACAAACAAACAAAAAGTAATGAATTGCAAGAATCTTAAAAACTGCTAAAGAGAATAATGAAGTAGGCAAAAGGAGAAGCAATATTTAATGAGCAAAAATCACTGGGAAACTACACATTGAAATTATTTGAAAGCTAAGAACAAAAGAAAACAGTTACACCACTGCAGGAAAAATTTGATGGTTCAAAATCTGTTTCACCTATTTAAAACATACCAGATAACTCAAAGTAACTTATCTGATAGGTTTATTTGAAATCTGAGGACATCTCACAGGTTTTGTAATTTGTTACTATTGTTGCCATTTTACACACTACACAAAAAGATCTGCAGCACCCACAATTCACTATAAATTGAATCCATAAAATCTTCAGAGTCTGAAAGCTTTTGTCTCTCTAAAATCCACAGAATCCCAGTGAAGCAGTAGGAGGGAGTCAGAACTGATTGCTTTAAAATAGTTTCCACATTCTAATAACAGGGGAAAAAAGACCTTCCCAAAGTAACTATGGAGCAGGCCAAAGGTCTACCTGCTGTCTATTTCAGAATCTAAATCTCAGAATAAAAGAAATCAGTAGAATATAATCAGTACATCAGGAATACATGCCTACTGAGAACATGGCAGGCAGCAACTACTTGCAGATTGATTGGCTATATGAAATAAAGTTTATCATTTAGCAAGAAATGAAATTTTACCTCTTCAAATCACATATACAGTATTTGTTAGGCATTTACTCTAAATCAGAGATTTTCAAATGGTGTGCCACAGAGCACACTGGTGTGCCGCAAAAATTTTTAAACCATTCCTAACTTTTTAGTCTGGGGCACTCACCTCTTTTCCCTTAGATTGTCAAATAAAAAAAAATTTTTTAAAGACAACAGCCAACACAACAATAGCCATCTGGTGTGACTGAATCAAAATTATACCTACGTTTTTTGTCAGGATAGCAAAAAATATATTTTTGGTGTGGTGCAGAATTTTAGTAATTAGTTTATGTGTGCCATGAAATGAAAAAGGTTGAAAACTGCTGCCCTAAATATTGGACTTGGTACCAACAAGGAAACAAAAATAGCCAATTCATCAATGTGCACTGTATATAGTTACTATGAACAATTCAGAGAACATACATTTCATGAGATTTATGTATTTGCAGTACAATGCCAGACTGGAAGAGCTGGCAATCTAAATAAAAGTGAGTAGTAAGCATTCCTTTAAAAAAACGAATCATGATTAACTTAAAAAAATTAAAAATAAATAAATAAATGAATCATGAAAAGACATTGATCTCTTGAAACTATTGCTTAGAAATTGTCTAATTGTCTAGCATGAGGACATAAAATGCCCAGTCCTGGAGGTTTGTATTTGCGACAGCTCAGACACTCCTCAGAAGAAACTATGAAGAACACTAATATAATTTAAAGGACCTTTGAAAAATTTAAGCACTTAAACACCTCTGATTAATGGGAGCGTTAGCTTCTGTAAAGCTCCCCAGTTACACAAATAAGCAGTCCTGAAATAACTTTCTATTGTGTTCACAAGGATTGAAAAGCAATTATTAAAAAAAAAGAAAGGAAGGAAGAAAGAAAGAAAGGAAAATGAAAAGAAGTTTAACCCTAATGACACTTCTATTTTACTCTGAATTTTTCTAACAGTCTGGTTTTATTTCCTTTATTAGATTTGGTCATTATTTTTAAAGGATAGAATAGAGCCCCAATCCAAAAAAAGAAAGAAAAAATACCTTTAAGTAATAAAAATAAATAAGTAAAATATAATTTTATTATAAATATGTCACAGAAACATTTAGTGCGCTCACCCTAATGAAAAAAAAATTACATTTTTATTTCTTATACAAGTACACTTGTTTTAAATAAATGCAACACATGTCAATTTCCTCCTCCTTCAACTGTAAGCTTTGGTGTTACTGTCCATGGTGACACTTACTGGCTGTATCAGGCAATAGCACCACTACAGAAACACGGGGGTTTTTTATGCCTATTTCTTGGTGGCAGATTTGCTGAAGTGGTTTTATTTTGCATATCTAGCTCTTTAGTAATTATGAGTTACACTTCTCTTGAAGTCATGGCACCAAAATCACAAAAGAAAAATCTAGGTGGGGTGTGGAAGGGAGAAGACACTTTAGTCAGCCCATCAGATATGTTACACCGAACTCCATTTCTCCTTTGCCTTCATCTATCCTTCACCATCTGAAACTAATCTTTCCGTATGTGGTTAGCCACATTTTAGAAACTCTTATTACAGCATCTTTCCACAAATCAAGCAATGTTCAAAAGCTTTAGTAAATCAAAGTTGGAGGCTTGATGCATTGGAATTTGCTTCTGACTATACAACACATTTAAATATAGTTTAAATGTAGACACTTGTGCCAATGCCTCTTAACTTCAAAAAAAGTTTTAAAATCCTAAGTATACAAGTAATGGTGATACCGGTATACTTTTGAATTAACACATATTTGAAATATTTTCAAAGTAATTGTCAAGAAATATTTATACCCTGTCTCTTGTCATTGATGAAGAAGGAAAAATCATGATCTTCCAATGAGGAATCCTGTCCCCAATATATTGTTTGTGATGCACAATAGATAAAGCTACTGGGAGGTATTCATGTTGCCAGAAAGCTACCCACATAAAGAAATTCCTCCCAACCAGGCACCATTGTACCTGAAACTTTCAGAGAGCAGTGTCTTAACTACGATTAAGCTATCCTCTTTCCTACCTAAATCAATTTTACCCAAATGAGGCATTTGTGTTATAATTCATTGTTCCCCAGACTCTAAAATCTACCATCTGCCATTGGAGTTTCTGTACAGTAATTAAGGCACTATCCATTAGAACTGGCAAGAGTACAAAGTAAGGAGGAGGGGGGGGGGGGCGGGAGGGGAAAAAAAACCAAGCCATTTACAAAGAGACAGAAGGTGTGTGTATTTCACACTGACCCCTCCACATCTCCGCTCAGATCCTATCACCCACGAGGCGGTACAGAGGAGGGGTGAGGCCACCCCTGGGCTTCTCTGAACTAACCCTGCCCAAGGATTCGGCAAGCTCTTCATACCTTGAAAGAGAAAGGCTTTCGTCCCATTATGCAGCCCGGGGACCTGGCGCACTCCGGTCGTGGACTCCCCAAGTTCTAACTCTGTTAAGACGTCAATCTGTAGGGAAGGGTCCACACCAAGCCCCCAAACTGGTGGGAGTGGGAGTGGGAGGAGGAAAGAGAGAAAAAAAGCCCCATCAAAATGCATGCCTCTCCCTCCAGGGCAGCCAAGAACCGCGTCTGGGAAACAACATTGGGAACTGGGGAGAGGCGACTCCCTCCTGGCCACGAGGAGAGCCTTCCCTGAGACCAGCAGCCAAGCTTTAAATAGCGGAGCACCCCGTCCCATTTCCCTGACCTACTTTTAAACCCCTCTGGGTGCAAAGTTCCCCTAGGCCCCTCAGACCCTGGACTAGGGGTGTGACCTGCCCTTCCGTCTCCAAGACAAGCACAGAAAAAAAAAATCCAAATCCAAAGCCGCCCCCTATGCCAGGCTGCCCACTCCAGACCTACTTTGGGCGGAGGAAAAAGCGAGGTGTCTGTCCCCAGTCAAGTGGGGCCATCCCTTCCCCCCGGCCAGCGCTGGGGCCACTCACCTGCTCCGAGACCCAGGACCAAACAGAAGGTTCTCAGTAAGACCCGAGACTCCATGGTGTGGGTCTGCTCAGTCCATCGTCTCCCTCTTTGAAAATAAAAATAAAAATTGAAGCGGTCCTTGGAATCAAGCGGGAAAATAGCGTTTGTCTCTCCTGCCGCTGCCTCGGATTTACAGATTAGTAGGATTAGTACGATTTGGTTGCCTAAAAAAAAGGAAAGGGAGGACCCCCTGGCACGTGAAGAACTTGGACCCTCCAAGCTCACACCGTGCCCACACGCAGAGCCCAGGCAGCGGGCCGGCTGGGAGGGGGGCCCAGGAGGAGGGGGAGACTTGCCCGGAGGCTGCTTTGCGGGGAAATTAGCTCCTGAGCCGGAATAAAGGCAGCCGAAGGCACGCACACCCAGAAGGAGGGAGGCGGCCCCCAAAAAAAGCCTAGGATGGGGCAGCCCCGCACCCGCCGCCCGCCTTCCCAGCGCCCAAACCTGTTGTAAAGACAGAGACAATGGAGAGAGCACAGAAGACGCTCGGCGGAGAGACAGCTCCTCTGGGGAGGGCGGGGCGGGACCTCGGAGGCGGGGAGAGGGGGAGGAGGGAGGGACCGCCGAGGGCGAGGCCCGGCGCTGCGCGTCCCTCTCCCGCACCCGGCTCCTAGGTTTCCAAGACCCGTCTAGCCAGTCCCAGAGCGTCTGCAGCTCCCACCCTCCTCCGTTACTCCCCGGCTGACCTGGGCAAAGCCAACCTCCCCTCGGGATGGAAAGATCTACATTCAAGGTGCTAAGTTGATGGGTGGTCTTTCCTCTTACCCCTTGATCTCGGCGCGTGTCTTGAAAGACAGAGAGAAAGGACCCACAGCCACAGCAGGCAAGACGAGAAGGAGACACGCTCGCCCGCCCTTTAGGCAAAGGGAAGAAAAGCCCACGAACGATCTTGCGCGGGGCTCCCGAGCAGCCCCGGGCGCTGCAGAGGACTCCCTCTCAGGGGCGTGCAGAGGAGGGCTGCCAAAGCACGCTAGGGGGAGACTGGCGGAGAAGGGTTGCAAACCTAGGAAGCCCTGGGAACCCTGGAGGGGAGGATCCATGCCAGGGGCGGGGCGCTGGAGAGCTTCCCAGGTGCGGAGAGAGCCAGGAAGAACTTAGCCAGGAACTGCTGGACAGCTCCGGGACCTCGCGCGCCCCCTTGCCAAACAGCAGGGAGACCAGGGCTCTGCTTCTCCAGGACAAGCACCTGGCAGGAGGCAAGGGCAGCAGGGCCAGTGTGTCTGCCCACCAGAAGAGAAATAGATAATATATGATAGACAGATGATAGGTGATAGATAGATAGATAGATAGATAGATAGATAGATAGATAGATAGATAGATAGATAGATAGATGATAGACAGACATAGACAGAAAAATACGGATGGACTAGAGAGAGAGAGAGAGAGAGAGAGAGAGAGACCTGAACCTGGGAAAGAGAGGAAAGCCCCCTCCCCCCCGCCACTGTTGAGCATATTCATGAATGCTCTCTACCCATCCTTTCACCATACATGCCAGAATCATAAGAGTGAGATCATTTAAGATCTAATTCTCAGCAGGCAAAAGTATATGCAAGGTCGATGGCACATAATACTTTCAACATAGCCCTAAAATTTTGAGATAAGTTTGAATAACGATATTCAACTCCCATATTGAAAATGTTAAGTTTCAAAGCGATTAAAATGTTAATCTATACCAGTTCAACTGAGTTTCTTAACTTTCCATCCATACAGGTAGATTCTGAGTTATGCAACAGGATCCTACATAGCTGGTTACCAGAATACCTCCTGGGTAGGGTCTGAGGCTCCTGTGGAGCAATATGTACTATATTATACTATAATGAGATGAGTGGGACATTTTTGGCTTTGTCCTTGGAATTTTTAAGGGGGGAAAAAAGACAGGATCTGGAAGCTTTTCCAAGTTGATTTTTTAACTTTGAGAAATATTCCAGTACTTACCTGTTAAAGTATTGTTGTATGACTCTTCCTACATTTGCAAAGCTATACAAAATAAAATTAATATAATTGAATTGAATTCATTCAAAGAACATTATTCATCAGGGAATTAAAGATCTTTAGCATTACATCTAAAATATTGAATTGTAATAAGTATCTACAAAAGTTCCATAAAATTCATTTTAAATAATCCCATTACTTAAAACTCTATTGGAAGATAAAATGAGATAGAAAAGTAGATATACAGATACATACATATTTACATGTAAAAGTTCTTCTAACCTACTTGTACTCTACCAAATCATAGAATCTGGGGTACCCTTCAATCTCTCTCTCACATATGACATGCTGAAAGCTGGTGGTTTGTAAGCTTGTCATTAGTACCCACACACACACACACTTTTGCTCCCTCCAGAAGAGAGTTATTTTGTACCCAAAATTATTCAGTTTAACCTGCTACTATAATTATATAATACTAGTGGCCCAGTGCACGGATTCATGCACATTGAAAGAAAATTAATTAGAAGAAATGTTTTAATATTGCTATTTGCCCTTTCTCTATGATAGAAGTGTCAACCAAATTCACGATCGATAATGACAGATCGAAACATACGCAATGCGATTGGCGCCAGCGAGAGCTTTATAAGTATCATACATGCACGAGTCAACTTTGCCTTTTATATATATATAGAATAAACTTGCTTAATTAGAACTGCTTTCTGATGTAGCTAAACTTTTTCCAGCCCAGTGAGGCACCCAACTTCTCTTTCAGATAACTGTCAGCAACACAGCAGGAAATATCAACACAAAGCAGATTATTATTGTAGATCACACAGGGAAAACGAAGGGTAAAATATTTAAATGCAGCAGTGTTTGACTATATTCTGCGCAATGAAAAAACCTTAAGTCATTTTCAAGGTCCACCATTTCTTACTTCTTTTCAGTCGGGTCAAGTTTCTAAGCTTTCTAAATCTCCATTTTCCAGCTAATGAAAAGAAAATAGGATTCCACCGAGTCTCCTATATACCTACTCCACGACTTAAACTCAAACGAGATGAGGCACGGGAAAACGCTTCACAGACATTTGGTTGAAGTGTGAAATGTTTCCACCTGGCTATAAAGCAAGTCATGCTCCTGAGCTGAAGAAACTTCAAGGAGGCTAGTCGTTGCTAGGGAGAGGAAGCTGGGCGTTGCTATGTGATGTCATTATCCAGCGCCCACAGCCACCATTTCTGCATTTGGGCCACATTTGGCAACATGGGGTCTTGGCAGTGTCAACTGTGATTTGGTGGGCTGTTGCTCCAGGGTGGTGGCAGGGCCTGTGTCCTGCTTGGGGAAAGCTGAGTGTTGCTTTGTCGGTGCCAGGTCCGTGCTGCCATTTCTCTGTAAATGCCAAGTGTGCATCACAGCAACTCCTGCATTGAGCGTCTGCCCCCTGGTGGTCAGTGTGCATCATAGCAACCATTCAGACAGTGGGAGGGACACTTAGCATATTAGCCTTTTATAGATAGATAGATAGATAGATAGATAGATAGATAGATAGATAGATAGATATGGAAACCATTAAAATATGAGTACAGAGAGAGTTGTTTCTAGAAAAGTAAAATGCAAAGCTTTGGAAAACCAAAATACAAGTTAATCATTGTATTAGTTAGGGCAGAGGTTCTCCAGCTGGGAGGAGGTTTCAACCTTAGAACTATTGATATTTTAAAGTTGGATAGTTCTTTATTAGGACTGTCCTGTGCCATATAGGATGATTAATGGCACTCCTGGTATCTACCTACTAAATGCCTGTATTTTTAGTACTTCATTTTATCTATACATCTTTTAATGATATCTTTTTATATAACTTTTAAATTAGTGTTCTAAAACTGACAGCTGTCAGAGGGGAGAGGGGTTAGGAGCTGAATGAAAACAGGTGAAGAGATTAAACATATATATACATACACACACACACACACACACACACACAAACACACACACAAACAGTGTGGTGATAGCCAGAGGGAAATGGGGCTGGGGTAGGTGGAGGTGGGCAAAGGGGAGTGGGAAATGAGGATGGAAAAAGACTTTGCTTGGGGCAAGGGGCACATGAAGCAATGTGCAGAAGATGCTTTATTGAGTTGTACATTGGAAACCTGTATGGATTTGTGAACCAATGTCACCCAAAAATAATAGAATAAAAATAAAATAAATTTAAATTTCTCTAGCTACAAAAATAAAAAATGGTGTCCTAGGGAAGACAATAATACACTTAACTTTTCACCATCTGCTTAAAGCCCATATATGTTACCACCACTTCAATTGAAATACAGAAACTTTACAACCATATTGGTACCTTTATTGCATCCCTTCACGTAGTGATTGTCTTATGTGTAAAATCAACATACACTCGAACTTCCTTTAGACAATGTGAAAATTTTTGCTTGCAATCATTGTGGTGGGAATAATAATGTCTTCCTCCTCTCCCTGACCTCTGTCCAAAAAAAAAAAAAAGTCCATGTCCTAGTCCATACAATTTGTGAATGTTATTTTAAGTGGCAAAAGAGATTTAAGGTTGCAAATGGAATTAAGATTGCTAGTGAGGTGACCTTAAAATAGGGAGGTTATCCTGGATTCCTTGGGTATGTCCAGTCTAGTCACAGAGGTTCTCAAATGTGGCAGAGGGAGGCAGAGAGAAGTTGAGAGTAGTTTAATAAGATAAGAATTTGTCCCGCACTTAAAAGCTAAAAATTACAAGGAAAAGGATTCTTCCCTGCAGCCTCAAGAAGAAACACAAGCTTGCCAATACTGTGATTTTAGCCCAGTGAGATCTATTTTAGACTCCTAAACTACAAAACTATTTATATATATATAAAAGCCTAAGTGACCGTCATGACCAAATGACCAGAACAACCGGTTGACCAGTCACTATGATGAGCACTGACTACCAGGGAGCAGAAGCTCAACACAGGAGCTACCCCCTGGTGGTCAGTGCACTCCGACAGCCAACCTCCCGCAGCCAGCCAACCTCCTGCAGCTGGCCAACCTCCCGTGGTACCTCCCAACGCCCCCCAGCCAGCAACCTCTCATGGTCCCTCCCCCTGGCCTGCCCCAATCACTGGCCAGGCCTAGGGACCCCACCCATGCATGAATTCATGCACCGGGCCTCTAGTAAGATAATAAATTTGTGTTGTTTTAATCCACTAAAATTGTGATGATTTGCTCAATATTCATATGAAAATAATATAATTACTAACTACATAATAAAAAGGTCATTCAAAATGGTAGACTCTATGATCCTGACAAGCTCCCCTTCTACCATAAATGCATATCAAAGCTAAATAAAATGTTTAAGAATTTTTTATTCATATATGAGTTTTAAATTTAGAAAAAGAAAGAAAATCCTCAGGTGCTAAGGGGATAAAGAGCTAGTTGGAGATTGGTGAAGAAAGGAGTGGCTGATGCAATGATTGGGAGAGGGTGGAACATAGGGACACTAAGACAATAGGGTAGGATTTTAACGTCCACACAAGAGCTAGAAACAATGAATTATGGCCAAAGCCAGAAGATGTGAAGATGTTACTGATTCCTCTAATAAAAAGAGGGATCTTTGAAGAATTATACTACCCAAATTAAGAAACTTTAAAATTTTTGCACATTGGCCTAAAAAGTGACAAGAATGCTTGCCAGCTACATGTTACCATAGGTGGGAAACACCTATAATAAATGTCAAATCCCAAGCCTTGCTATGTGCCACTTGCAGATATAAGGTCCAAAATTATACTCCTCACTGGTATAGAAATTCTAAAATCAGAAAGCATAAAATCCCCAGAGTCTCCTAAAGAAGCAAATATAAAAGTCCTATTCAGGGACCGTCCACAATATTTGAAATCAAAGAGGAAATTTTCTGATGAGAATAAGAATACAATAAAATAATCTATATATATATAAAAGCTTAAGCGACCAAACAACCGGTCGACTGGTTGCTATGACATGCACTGACCACCAGGGGGCAGATGCTCAACACAGGAGCTGCCCCCAGGTGGTCAGTGTGCTCCCACAACAGAAGTGCCGCTTATCTGACCAACACGTCCCGTCGGCCCTCCAGCCCAGGGGCAACCACTCACTCCCTCAGTAGCCATGCAAGTCTAATCTCCGGAAAACGGGCCAGGCACTGATGGACCAGCACTGCCAGCATGATCCCAACAGCGCCACCGGCCGGTGGAAGTCAGCCTCGGGCACCGCAGCCGCTTCCCCTCCCTAGATGCTACACAAGGAAGAAGCGATATAAAAATGGCTGCCAGGTGGCTCCCAACAACCTGCGTGAACATCAGCAGGAAGGATCCAGATCCCAGGCCAGCAAGGGCATCCCACCGCCTGCCTGGAGGGCTGATTGCATCCCTGCCCCCACTCCATCCCCTTCTGGACGGGCGCCAGAGGCAGGGCTCATGGCTGGCGAGCGAGCACCACTGTGGCAGAGTGAGCCTCTCCTGATCAGGACTGACTGGGCGGGAGCCTGCAGCAGGTGAAGCAGGTCGGGATAAGCGGGAGCGGCAGGCAGGAGCAGTAGGCAGCATTGGACTGCTGGTTTCGGCCCAATCCCCACTGGCCATGCTGAGGGACCCCATCCATGTACAAATTTGTGCACCAGGCCTCTAGTAATGATAAATTACATTAAAATAAAATAACATGAAAGACAGGAACACACAGAGAAAAATGAATATTGGTATGAATTCTCATGAATTCAGAATCATAATTTTATTAATCAAAAAATGTGTGAATTCAGAATCATAATTTTATTAATCAAAAAAGTATAAAATACATTTAAATAATCAGAGTTATTTTAGAGGAATAGAAAATAACAGTATTGTTGAGAAAAGATTAAGCAGATTATAAAAGAAAGCAAAGAGAACTTCTAAAAATAAAAATATATTGAAAAACAATATTAACAAAACCTATTGCTATAATAAGCAGAAGATATAATGGAGCTAAAAATTAGTGAACAAAAATATCTGAGAAAAAATAAAATCTGAGAATATTATGGAAAAATTGGCAAGAATAATTAAAAATTGGAAAACATGAACAAAATATAAATATTAGAATTAGAAGACCCATTAGAAGATATATATATATCTCCCTTCCTTTAGGAAATAAATAAAAAACACTTTTTTTGTTGTTGTTTTTTAAAAAGGACATATATATCAATGATGAGAGAGTATCATTAATTGGCTGCCTCTTGCAAGCCCCTCACCAGGGGTCAAACTTGTAACTCGGACATGTGCCCTGACTGGGAATCAAACCATGACATCCTGGTTCATGGATCAACACTCAATCACTGAGCCACACTGGTCAAGTTCCATGTCCTTTCTTATGATATTAAAGTTCTCACTAAGTTCATCTACTCTTCTCCTAAGTTCATTGAGCATCCTTCTAGCCCGTATTTTGAACTCTGCATCTAATAGATGGCTTGTCTCATTTTGTTTAGTTGTTTTCCTGGAGTTTTGTTCTGTTCTTTGGGACACATTTATTTGTCTCCTCATTTTGACTGCCTCCCTGCATTTGTTTCTATGAATTAGGTAGATCTGCTACATCTCCCAGGCTGGGTAGAGTGGCCTAATGTAGTAGGTGTTCTGTAGGGTTCTTTGACACAGCCTCGCCTATCACCTGAGCTGGGCACTTCTGGTGCACCCCCTGCGTGTGCTGTGTACACACTCCTGTTGTACTTGAGTCTTGATTGCTGTTGGCAATTCAATGGGAGGGATTTACTTCCAGGCTTATTGGCTGCGAGGACCAGTTGCAAGCACTGTGGAGGATCAGCTGGGCAGGGGCTGAACCTACACAGCTAGACTTACTTTAGCAAGGCTCTGGTGCTGCTGAGTCCAACCCTTGAGCATGTCCCTTGTGGAGGAGGTAAGGTAGTGCTTCCACATGGTCTGATGCTTTCCACTGGGTGCGCTGGCTCTGGGGCCTCCCAAAAGGTGGAAGCCAAGATCAGCATCCCCTGTACCCAGCCCGAGGCCACCCAGCATGAGCTATAAAGCAATCTGCAGATGGCTGCTACTTGTGCTGGACCTATTGGTGCCCAGGTGAGGCCAAGCTGCAAACCAAGGCAGGTTGCTGCTTGTGCCAGGCCTGGGGCCTCTTAGTGAGAGGTATGGGGCATTCCAAGGCCAGATGCTGCTTGTTTGAGAGATTTTAGGAAAGGTCAAATCATGAATTAAGACAGGCTGTTTGTATGGAAAAGCCACTGAAAACAGTTTGGCTTGGGCCTGTAAGTTGATGAGGCAGGGTCTCAGGGAATCACCAGAGCAGGGGGAACAGTGTTAGCCAGGTTGATGGAGACTCAGATATGATGTTTGATTGCTAGATCTGTGGGGCAAGGGCCCAGAAAAGGACCAATGGCCTCTGCCATCACTTCTCTCTGGGAGAAAGCTACTCTTCCAGCTCTTGGCCTCATGCCAGACTACTCAGTTTCTTTCTGTATGTCCCTGGTAAGTGGGAGAAGAAAATTTACCTAACAAAGGTGACTTTCCTTCCAAGGCACACTCATCTTCACTGGTTGACAATAGAAGGTAAAAGAGATGCCCATTTGGGACCTGGGAGTAGGCTAAGTTACAATCACCATTCTTTATAGCCTCCATACACTTTGAGCTACTTACAAAATTCAAATGAAACTCTCTAAGAAAATAAGAGAAGTGTTGCTTCAAACACAGTTCTAAAGGCAACATGGCAAAAAGAAGCAAGCATGGAACTTGGTCAGGAGCTCTGGGTCAAGGCTCTGTCCCACCTCTTTCCTGAGCCTGATACAACCACCCTGCACCTGTTATCAGACTAGCATCACAATAAAAGTCTATCCCAGGGCCTCCATGGCTCAAGTCCTCTTCCAAAGGTGCCACGCAGTATACAAATGCTAGTTCTTCCTGTTGCTGTCACATTCATAAATGCTACATCAGGGTTGGCCTGTTTCTGTCATTCCCCTTGTGATGTAGTTAGCATAATGCAAAATAATGGTAATCTAAACCATTCCATAGGAAGAGGCAAGGGAAAGAGAACTGAAAATGTGAATACAGGTAACTAACTAGCACTGATATACCTAAAACTAATATAATGTTTTATGTCAATTATACCTCAACAACAACAACAAAGCACAATAGCATTGTTAGTTAGTGAGCCTTATTGGTTCATATATATATAGTGTTCTGAGCACAGGACTGACTTATCGGATTATCAAATGTTATCAGGCTCCAAAAGCCATGAGTCATAGGTTTAAAAACTTATCCCACCGTGCAGCCTTATTTTTAACGGCCAATAGACAAGCAGAGTGAGCACTGGCTGCTTTTGTCAGGAGCTGCAGTACTTAGTGTTCATCTGAACAGAATGAAGTGTTCACGTGGACCCAGCCCATCTGCCAGCTTCTGGCCTTGCTTAAGGTTTGCTATTGTAATACAGAGCTTTGTCTAACATTAAGAGTCGAAGTAACCCTCCCCAGAAAAGCTAAAGGCCAGGCTATGCTCGGCAATATCCAGAAACCAGGTTTGCTTATATTCGATATCTCCCTTCATCCTGTAAACTTAACTCCAGAAATGGTAAATACAGAAGTCATTAAAAATTCCATTTTCAAAGGAAGATTTTTTATTTGATTCTGCCTCTGCTATCATCAAAAATAATTTCCTTTTTCTAAGGCTACACATAGCCCACACCTGAAATGAAATTTATTATGGTCAGGCCTCGAGACACAATAATTCAAATTCTTTCCTAACCCATCACACAAATCTTGCTAGTGCTTAGCTACTGACGTTAGAATCTTCGTTTTGATGGACATGTAGTTTCTAGACAGAAAGTCCAGACCAGGTTTCCCAAATGTGTGGCTCGATAACAGGGATTTTATGTTAGTGTCTTAGAGGCTAGTAGGGACCCAGATTCAATGTGAGCTGGGCCAGAGTGTCTCTTCACACATATCATCAAATCCTCTGATAGGAAGAATAACTCAAATCTGCCATCCAACTAGGGCCAGCCTCTATCTCCAGTTTTACTGTCTTGGCCAAAGGCTGCAACTGAGAATACAAACAGAAAGATAGAGCTGCTGAGTGAGCAGGTAAATCAATGTGTGAGTGGTGCAGGGGGTGTTCAGGTCATCCTTATTCTTTTCCTGTGAGGACTGACTCTCAACATTCACAGTGCTAAGTAATGGACTTGGGAGTCTGGCCATGGTACATAATCACATAGTAGGAAAGCTTACAAAGCTCTTAGTTTGCAAACCAGCACACAGATAAGTCAAGTAATTTGTTCAAAATTACACAAGTAATTAATGTAGAGCTAGCACTTAAGCCTCGTTCTCCTGATTTATTCATTTACTCAAAAGATATTTGTGAGAACAATTAGAAGATGGCGGCATAGGTAAACACCTGTACTCGCCGCCTCCCACAACCACATCAAAATTACAACTAAAACACAGAACCACCATCATCCAGAACTGCCGGAAAGCTGGCTGAATGGAAGTCCTACAACTAGAGATGGAAAGAAGAAAGCACACTGAGATTGGTAGGAGGTGTGGAGGCGCAGAACTGGCTGATCCGACACCCACATGTGCCACTTTTTTAATTGAGAGGGAGATTGTCTCTGCGGAGGCCACTGGGAGGAGCAAGGGGTCCCAGTGACACCCACACCAGACCCCCAGCCCAAGGTCCCAGAGCTGGGAAAAGAAGTCCCTGTAACTACGGGCTGTAAAAACCAGTGCGGATTGGAGCTCAGTGACACAGAGGTTGCTGGAGACCCAGCTGTTCCTCTTAAAAGGCCAGCACCATGAACTGAACTTACAAGGCCCTGCTTCCTCTGAGCTTCAGCCCCAAGGTGAGGCTCTGTGGGACACATTTGTCTGGCATCAGGGCAGGAACTTGGGGGCGGCTTTCTCTCAGATGGAGGTACTCGCAGGGATCATTGTTCCTGTTCTGGGACCTCCCTGGTATGTTGCATTGCTGACTGGCAGCCATTTCTGTTTGCTCTGCCCTGGTGATTCCCTAAGACCTCACCTCATCCAATTTACAACCCCACCCAAGCTGCATATGGATGGCCTGTCCTTGAAAATTTCAAACAGGCTGCAGCTGGGTCAGAGAGCCCCAAACCTATCAATAAAAGGTCCAAAACCCAGCACCAGCACCAGCCTGCCTTGTTTCATAGCTGGGCCTCTTCTGGGCACTTCCAAACCCACTACAAAGAGGAGAAATCTGCAGATCTCTCTGTAGCTACTGCTGGGTGGCCCCAGGCAGTGGCTGACTTTGCATCTCCCTGGAGACCCAATAACCAGTGTACCCAGTGGTCAGTGTCAGACCATACCAGATTACAACTCTACACATCCATAAGCAACACACTCAAGGGGCAGATTCAGTGAGCACCAAAGCCCCACTGAAGCAAGTCCTACTCCATAGGGGTGTCTCCTGCATAGCAGCTCTCCCACTGTAGTCACAGCTGGTCCTCACAGCAAATTGGCCTAGAGATCAATTCCTCCCAGTGACACCAACAGCAATCAAGTCTCAACTACAACAAGACTGTGCCCACAAAGGGGTTCACCTAGAGTTCCCAGCTCAGGTGACTGGGGAGGCTGAGCCACTGGGCCATATAGAACACCTACTATACAAGGCCACTCTACCAACTCAAGGAGACATAGCAGTTCTACCCAATACATAGAAACAAACACAGGGAAGCAGCCAAAATTCAGAGACAAAGAAACATGTCACAAAAGAAAGAAATGGAAGAAAGCAAACTACTGGATATAGATTTCAAAACCACAGTTATAAGGTTACACAAGAATCTTCTAGAAACTTCCAAGGGACTTAGTGAGACTTTCAAGGATCTTAGGGAGAATGCCAAACACATGGAAAAGGACCAGTCAGAAATTAAGCATACACTGACTGAAATAAAGAATAATATACAGGTATTCAACAGCAGAGTAGAGGATTCTGAGAATCAAATCAATGATTTGAAATATGTGGAAGCAAAAGACACCCAACCAGAAGAGCAAAAAGAAAAAAATATCCAAAAATATGAAAACAGTGTAAGGAGCCACTGGGACAACTTCAAGCATACCAACATTCATATTATGGGGGTGCCAGGAGAAGAGAGAGAGCAAGATATTGAAAACCTATTTGAAGAAATAATGACAGAAAACGTCCCCTACCTGGTGAAAGAAATAGACTTACAAGTTCAGGAAGCACAGAGTCCCAAACAAGAGGAACCCAAAGAGGGCCACACCAAGACACATCATAATTAAAATGCCAAGGGCAAAAGACAGAGAGAGAATCTTAAGAGCAGCAATAGAAAAGCAGTTAGTTACCTACAAGGGAATGCCCAACAACTGTCATATGGTTTCTCATCAGGCAAGGGAGTAGCAAGAAATATTCAAAGAGATGAATATCAAGGACCTACAACGAAGATTGCCCTACCCAGCAAAGCTATCATATAGAATTGAAGGTCAGATAAAGAGCTTCACAGACAAGAAAAAGCTAAAGGAGTTCATCACCACCAAACCAGCATTATATGAAATGTTGAAGGGTATTCTTTAAGAAGAGGAAGGGTATTCTTTAAAAAGAAAAAGATCAAAAATATGAACAACAAAATGGCAACAAATACATACCTATCAACAATTGACTCTAAAAATCAAAATAAATGAATAAGAAATCTAATGAACAAAATAAACTCGTGAATAAAATAGAATCAAAGGCATGGAAATGGAACAGACTGATGATTCTCAGGGAGAAGAGGGATGGGGGGGCAGAAAGAGATTAAACAAAGATCTTATATGCATACTAGAGGCCCAGTGTACAGATTCATGCACCGGTGGGGTCTCTCAGCCTGGCCTTCGCCCTCTCGCAATCTGGGACCCCTTTGGGGACGTCAGACTGCTGGTTTCGGCCCAATCCCTGCAGGCCAGACTGCCTGCGGGGATCGGGCCAAAACCGGTAGTCTGACATCTCCTGAGGGATGTAGTAGTGCACAACACACGATGGCTGGGGAGGAACCCGAGCCCTAGCCCAGGCCGGGAGCCGCTTCTGCTCATCCCAGCCCCACTGTGCCTGCTGCCGCAGCTTGGTAGCGCTGCCACAGAGACAAGAAAGGCTCGTGCCACAGCAGCTGCGCTCGCCAGCTGTGAGCCCGGCGTCTGGCACCCTCCGGTCAGCTGAACGGTGCTCCCACTGTAGGAGCGCACTGATCACCAGGGGGCAGCTCCTGCGTTGAGCATCTGTCCCCTGGTGGTCAGTGCATGTCATAGCGACTGATTGACCAGTCGAACAGTCAACCAGTCAGTTAGGCTTTTATATATATAGATATGCATTACCTATGGACACAGACAATAGGGTGGCAAAGGCCTGGGGTGGGGCAGGAACTGGGTAGAGGGAGGCAAAGAGGGAAAAAAAGAGGGACATCTGTAATAATCTCAACAATAAAGTTTTAAATTATCACAATTTAAAAAAAGATACTTGTGAATGTCCAGCCATGTGATGAGCGCCATGCTCCATGCCTCAGCTCAGCAAATCTCAGACTGAGGCCCGGGCACCACTTTATGAAGAGTCAGAGACTAATCTAAAAATAGAACTGCTACCTCTAGATCTTCCAAGAAAATGATGCACCATCCCCCATGGACTTTACATGACGTGTTATGTAGCCCCCCACCTACACCACTCTCCCACTCACACTGCTCAGTGCTTCTTAGGGGTTCCCTGAACATCCAAACATGCTCCTTCCTCTGGAACTTTGGCTACCCCACTTTTCCTGTCTAGAACACTCTTCTCACACATAGCTGCTTTATTTCTTTCAAATGTCACCAGATTCTTGGCGGGGTCCCCAAATGACCCTATTTAAAATTGGAGCCCCCCACCCCTGTATACATACACAACATTTCCTATCTTTGCTATATTTATTATATATTTCCTTATTTCTTAGTATGTCTCCCCATTCCAGGAGGTAAACTCCATTTTTCACATGTTTCATTCACTTCTTTTTTCTTCTTTTTTTTAATGATATCTTTGTTTTTTCTTTCTTTTTAAATCCTCACCTAAGGATATGTTTTTATTGATTAGAGACAGAGAGGAAGGGAGAGGAGAGAGAAACATCGAGGTGAGAGAGAAACATCAATCGCCTGCCTCCCACACACACCCCGACTATTGATTGAACCCACAATCTGGGTGTGTGCCCCAAATGTGAATCAAACCTGAGACCCTTCAGTACACAGGACAATACTCCAACCAGTTGAGCCATACTGACAAGGACTTCATTTCTTTATTCTTAATACTTACAATGGTGCCTGGCACATTGTAGGTGTCAGTATTTATTCAATACAAGAATAATATATAAAAATGCATCTAGTAAGTGTCTGGCAATAGTAAGTGATCAATAAATGGTAGCTATTATATCTTAGAATTTACTAGAGTGAAAGTATGAAGCTATCGATCAAGAGGGCATAACCCTCCAAGGCATACAAAATCTCCTCATTAACTTCTACAGAACACTCTATCTATTGCTAAGATATGGCAAAAGTCTGCCTCTTCTATCTCTAGATCACTACTATATATTCAAAATGGGTTCAACAAATAATTTTTTTGTTAGAACAACTGAGCAAAATAAAATTCCGGTTTATTGTTGGACAACATTGTTTCACACATACATAAAATGAGCAAAAAAGGAAAAAAATAAACCTTTTATATTTGGTCTTTTTAACCATCTCAGACAAACCAACTACTTACAGTATAGCTAAGTACATACACAGTTACTGGAATGCTCAGAATAAGATTGTTTTTGTTTTTTTTTTTTATATAAGGTTTTTGATGGAGATCCAAGTTTCTGAATAAAACCTCCTGTGTAAAATTTGCAGCAGTTTTATAACATAATTTTTTAGCAAGGAATAGAAATTGACAACTTATTTTCACTTGTTATTTATCTCAGTACTTCAGGTTGTTATTGATTGTACACAAGAATGTGCCTCAAAACGCCTCCAACTTAGGATAAAGCACAAACATTCTTTTCCCATTTCCTTCCATTTCCTCCCTCTCCCACAGCAAAATGTATCAATGTGACTGACAACTATTTTACCAGCATCACAGGTATATTTTTCAACATTTTGCTTTTCTACTTTCTTTATCCACACATCAAATTATTTTCTTCTTTAGCTTAACTGTAGTAGTATACGGTGTCCTTCTGTAGACATGTTATTTTAATTGACAAAATTCAGGTGTGAAAAAAATGTAACTTTACTTTTCACCTCATATTTCTCTTAAGACCTCATCTTTTTTCCTGATGAAAGAGTAACTACTTATATTGAGTGTTCTGGTGAAGGGTGCTGAATATTGAGTACTGTGTGTCAGAATTATTCTTAGGGCATTAACTCCCTGATTCTCTTAATATCCTATGAGATACCCATAGTACAGATGAAGAAAGTGAGGCACGGAGAGGTTAAATATCTTCACTAGAGTCATATAACTGATAGTCATGAAGCCAGATTTAAAACATTGGTGGTATAACTTCAGAGTTGATTGTCTTAACCACTCCACTATAGCTATCTCTTTTTTTCCCCCTGAAAATATTTTTATTTGCTTCAGAGAGGAAGGGAGAGAGATAGAAACATCAAGGAGAGAACCATCAATCAGCTGCCTCCTGCATGCCCCCCACTGGATATGTGACCTGACTGGGAATTGAACCATGACCTCCTGGTTCATAGGTTGATGCTCAACCACTGAGCACACCAGCCTGAATTCCAGGCTGATTTAATTACTTCTATTTTTGTCAGGTAATTTCCAGTTTAAATTCAATTCAAAATTCTCCCCCTCGATATCACTGCCCCTAAAGATGCATACATTTCGTCAGGACAGTAGTGGAAAAGGGATCTTTTCCATCATTACCCTTTCAAATCACGAGTGCTCCTTGCTGGTATACCAATTCCCCTTAACCTTTGCCATTTGCCCTTCAGAGGTGTTCCTCACTCAGAGGGCACCATTCTTGTTCCTTCTGCCCCTCCACTCTGGACAGAGCTTTTTTAGTTTGATGGATCCTCCAGATACCCAAATAACAAAGTCAAATAGACTGAAGCCAGTAATTAAAGCCAAGGGAGAGATGTTCCTAAAATCACGTTTGGGGGTAGCTCAGGTAAGTAATTGGAGCCATGAAAGGAGATATTGCTAAAATTCTGCATATTCCAATATCTGGCAGGTCCATATGCAATATGTGCTCTCCAGAGAGATCATGTTCTTCAAGTTCTCCCGCAGGACACCCTGGCAAAGGGCCCCCTGGACTCAGCTCTGCCACTCAGGAGCCCAGGTAGGTCAGGACCATGTCCCCTAACAGCCAAAGTGTTCAATGTTATTATTATTGTTTTGTTGTCATCATCATGCTGTCTTATTATTGAATTTTTGTTCATCTTGATTTATAACATGGTTACATATTACTGTTCTCTGAAAATTTTCTTTCTACTTCCATGACAGACTTTTTCCTCCTGTGGGTCAGGCTTCTGGGCCAGAAAAGATTTTCCACTGTTTCCACTAGCTCTGTAAGAGCAAGCTTGCATCTCAGTCATGGCAGCACACTCAAGGCAGTAAGTTTGGGGCTCAGTGTTTATGTTTTAAAAAGCTAAAATAAATTTTCTTCTCTCTCTTATTCAAATTTTTAGGATGTCATTCCATACCCTGCCTTGAGCAGTCCTCAAAATAATCCTATATAATCCTATCTAATAAAGGAGTAATATGCAAATTAACCATCACTCCACTACACCCAAAAGCTACGCCCACCAGCCAATCAGGAGAGAGTATGCAAATTAACCCAACCAAGATGGCTACATCCACCATCCAGAACTGAAATATCATTGCTGTTATGAACACATTAACAACTGCTGGACATAGAAACCGGGACTCAAAAGAACTGTTGGCCCAGAAGGAAACTCACTACAGACTGATTCATTTGCCTCTCAGCATAACCATTATTGCTTGTCTCATTTTCAGTCCCTATAAGTGTATTCCTAGTATCACATGAGCTCACTCATCTAGGGGAAATGATGAACAACATAGACTGAAGAACAAGAACAGCAATGATCAGACTGTCAGACCTCAGAGGGAAAGTAGGGGAGGGTGGGGACAAGGGAGATAGATCAACCAAAGGACTTGTGTGCTTGCATATGAGCCTAACCAATGATCACGGACAACAGGGGGAGGGGGGCTTGCGTGTGGGGGGGATTGGGAAGGGAACGGGGGGACGGGGTTGATGACAAATATGTGATACCTTAATCAATAAAGTAATTTAAAAAATAAAAATAAAAAATAAAAATTAAAAAAAAAAGATGGCTACAGCCACGGAGCAAGCAGGAGTCTTGGGTTTCCCTGGCAATGGAGGAAACCAAGCTTTCCACACACCCTGGTGGGCCCAGGTCTCCACTCAAGGCTACAAAGTTTTAATTATAGAAGATAAATAAATCCCAACAAAAATGGAGGCAGCCGCGGAGCTGGAGAGAGCAGGAGGCTTGAGTTGCCCCCGGCGATGGAGGAAGCCAAGCTTTCCACACACCCTGGCCTGCCTTGGCCTCTGCTTAAGGCTACATAGTTTCAATTATAGAAGATAAATAAATCCCAACAAAAATGGTTGTGGCCATGGAGCAAGCAAGAGGCTTGGCTCCACTCAAGTCTACAAAGTTTCAATTATAGAAGATAAATAAATCCCAAATACCAGGGCCTCCGCTTGGGTCGCCGGGGGGCGTGGCTGGCCTGCAAAACACCACAGGTCCCTCGCCCAGGCCACTCCACGCCCCAAGGGAACCCTGATCCAGGACACCCTTCAGGGCAAACCAGCCGGCCCCCACCCATGCATCAGGCAACTATCCTATCTAAAAAAGAGTAATATGCAAACTGACCATCACTCCAACACACAAGATGGCTTCCCCTATGTGGTCAAAGATCCTGCCCCTGTGTGGACACAAGATGGCCGCCACAAGATGGCCAGCAGTGGAGGGCAGTTGGGAGGGACCAGATCTGCAAGAGAGGGCAGTTGGGGGCGATCAAGCCTGCAGGGGAGGGCAGTTGGGTGGGACCCAGGCCTGCAGGGGAGAGCAGTTAGGGGTGACCAGGCCTGCAGGGGAGGGCAGTTAGGGGCAATCAGGCTGGCAGGGGAGCGGTTAGGGGGTGATCAGGCTGGCAGGCAGAAGTGGTTGGGGCAATCAGGAAGGCAGGCAGGCAAGCAGTTGGGAGCCAGCAGTCCTGGATTGTGAGTGGGATGTCTGACTGCCCGTTTAGGCCCGGGCCTAAACGGGCAGTCAGACATCCCTTGAGGGATCCCATATTGGAGAGGGTGCAGGCTGGGCTGAGGGACACACCCCACCAGTGCACGAATTTCATGTACCGGGCCTCTAGTAAAGAAATAATATGCAAATTAACCCTCACGCCCTCACAAATGGCTGCCTATGACCAGGCCAGCAGGGGGATTAGTGAGGGATGACCAAATGACTGAACAAGCAGGCTGCATGGGGCGACCAGGCCAGCGGGGTGGGGGGCAGTTGTGGGCGACCAGGCCAGCTGTGGGGGCAGTTGGGGGTGACCAGGCAGGCAGGCAGGTGGGCGATTAGGAGCCACCAGTCCCGAATTTTGAGAAGGATGTCCAACTGCCGGTGTAGGCCCAATCCCTGGGATCGAGCCTAAACTGGCATTCGGACATCCCCCGAGGGGTCCTGGATTGGAGAGGATGCAGGCTGGGCTAGGCTCGGCTGAGGGGACAACACTACCACCACCACCACCACCACCACCCGTGCATGAATTTCATGCACCGGGCCTCTAGTATACTTTAGTAATTGCATAGATATATTTGTTTGACTATATTGGCAAAGGACACTACAGTTTAAAGACTGAAGACTTATTTTCAAATATGTCTCAATAACAAATGAGCCTATTCCAACCACATGTTCACAATGCTGTGCTTCCCTTTCTAACCCCTGGTAATTGTCCTGCACTGGGTGAGTCACAGGGCAAACTTGTGAGGCTACCACCTTGTTAAGAAACTATGGGTGTGATGGGGAGTAGGATTTCATCTTTCTTAACGATGTGAGCATTTGAAAAAGGGGTCCATATGTGAAGGTCAATCCACAAAGGTGCACAAGTGAATGAATACCTTAGTGCAGTGGTCGGCAAACTCATTAGTCAACAGAGTGGCAAACCACGGCTCACAAGCCGCATGTGTCTCGCGAGCCACAGTTTGCCAACCATTGGCTTAGTGGAATGACTAGCGTGGAGGTAAAAATGTCACCAGACCAACAGAGAACATTCCAGATTTCTACTGCCAAGTGGATAGGTCAAAGAATCTTCTCCATCACCATTACCATGCTACCATCCTCATCATAGTCATGAAAATATCAAACACATAAAAAAGCACCTACCAGCTTTTAAGCCCAGGGCTTCAGCTTAAAAGCTTTCATGGATTATTTCATTTGATCATCATGATAGCTCTATAAATTAAATACTATGATTATTATCATCAAACTATCACAGATGAAGAAACCAAAGCATAGAGAAATTAAGTGACCTGTCTAAAGTCAACAATAAGTTAGTGGCACAGTTGAACTTTGAATTTTAACCTTTGGATTCCAAGACCCAAACCTCATAATCCTGGAAAGGACATTAATTTAACTCATTTGGAAATTCACATGCCAAGAAACGTATCCATGACACCATGTCAGTACATGTATTAGTTTGCTAAGGCTGCCATAACAAATTACCACAAACAGGCTTAAAACAACAGAAATTTATCCTCTCACAGTTCTGGAAGCTAGAAATCAGAAACCAAGGTCGTGGTCTGCAGCTGCAGGAGGAGCATCCTTTCTTGCCTTTTTCAGCTTCTGGTAGCCTCACGTGGTCCTTGATTTGTGGCTGCTTAACTCCAATCTCTGCCTTTAAGACCCAAACTCTTAATCAGTTCTTTCTATTAAAACCTCTCTGAGCCTCAATTTTCTCCATCAGAGATAAAATTAAATATAACAACCCCTTTTTAGCTCCAAAATTCTATTATTCTAAATAAAACAAAGCCAAATTAACCTTTCACATACTTAGTAATTATACATAATCATATAATCACAATTTTGCTAAGAATAGCTTAGCATACGAGGACACCCCTCACATAAATGACAGTTACTAACATTATTTTACACAACATTTCTGGGATCTGGTTGGTGCCCTTTTGGCATTCAGAGTGTGGAAGTTGTATATCATGAGTGCTTGTAGAGGAGACACTTTTAGTATTTTAAACCAAGCTGCCCCAGGATTTGGGATTAGCTGTGCTCCTGTTCCAAGCACCTACGCAGGCCGACAGCTAGGGTCTCCCAAGCCTCCTAATTGTGAGTGTCCACATAGCATCCTAAATAATGAAAACAACAGCTATCATTAGACCTTCAAAGGGTTCTTTTTGTCTTTAGGACAATGTTCAAAATCCCAAACTTGCCTACGGAAGTGTTTCTCAAACTATCTGTGGTAACATACCAAGTTTGTTGTCTAGTTTCATTGAGGAGACAGGCTAATTTTTAGTCTCTAATTCTTTTAAATTAACAGATTAGATATTTTAAATTTTATGTTTTTAAAGTATAATAAAATGAACTTTTAAAAAATAAATTTTAGAAGACAGAAAAACAGCAGGCCTAAAATTACATTTCAATAAATCTAATCAGAACAAACCTAATAGGAAACATTGAAGAAACGATATATACTATTTATTGAAAGTGTGCATTATGAGATTAAAATTGAGAATTGCTTATTATGCTCATAATTTTTGTTATTCACAACCACAAATAACAAAAAAATATAAAGAAAACAGAAATTCCCTGTACTAAATTGCATTATACACACTTTGAATGAACACTGTGTATATCAATAGTTGAGCTTGTTTTATGCTTGTTAACTTATCTAGGTTGGATTGATGATAATGCTACTCTCAGGGGATAGCATACATCTATATTTTCTTTTATTAACATGCATAAAAGAAAAATCAGTCTCACAGGGGTATATTGACAGGAATGAAAGAAAATGAATTACAGTAAGCTCGAGATATTTGTCTTTCATTTTTGCCTAAAGTGAAGCAAATGATGCTCTGTGTTGAAAATCCATCTTTAATCCTTTATCAGTAAACAATTATGATAATTTATCATGTAAATTCATCGTTAAATTTATATCATCTTTCAAAAATTTAAAAGAATTCTGGATCCAATAATTTTTTATGAATGCATCTTCTTTTGATACAAAGTAAAAATTCAAATATTCAATCAAATTTGTAAGGCACACCAGATGTGCAATACCAGATCATCAATTATCCCATTGGTACTTTTTGTTAAATTATGGAACATGTCATAACAATCTATAGAAACTGCTCTTCCAAGCTTCTCTCAATTTTTCCCTTCAGTTTTATCTGTTATTGAGACATATTTTGCATTCCTTCCTTGCATAGATGTACTTAGATCATTGAAAATATCAAAATGTCAGATATATAAACAAATCTGTACTGTCCAATTTACAACTTTAAAATGTTGAGATAAAACAAATTTCTTATCTTGCAGACAGACTGAGTTTCTGTTTGTTCAGACTTTCTCAACAGAACCTTTTCCTTCTATAATCATTCGATCTCTACATGCAAAACAGTTGCTTATGATCAGCCTTCATATCCTTCACATCATCACATAATAAAGAGAATCATATAGAATTTAACACAGCATGAACATAACTCACAATTTTTACTATGTCACTAAGCACACCATCTAGTTCAGCTGCCATTTCTCTCATAATGAGACTTTCTTGTGAAGGTAGGAGTGTGGTAAACTACAAGCTTTTTAATCTAGGTATTTATTCCAGAATACTTTTCTATTATCACAGAGCATTATTACAGGAGACTCTACATAGACCTTAAGCTGCAAACCACACTGACCACGTGCTCAGATATTGTGGTAATGTCAAAATGCAATGAGTTTTGCCCTAACCAGTTTGGCTCAGTGGATAGAGCGTCAGCCTGCAGACTGAAAGGTCCCAGGTTCGATTCTGGTCAAGGGCATGTACCTTGGTTGTGGGCACATCCCCATTAGGAGGTGTGCAGGAGGCAGCTGATTGATGTTTCTCTCTCATCAATGTTTCTAACTCTCTATCCTTCTCCCTTCCTCTCTGTAAAAAAATAATAAAGTATTTTTTTAATGCAATGAGTTTCTGAACATTTGGTCTTTATCTCATGTGGACCATCACAAATAGTTTTAAACCAGAACTGCACTTTGAGTAACCTTGGTCTGCAAGACTCTACATAATCCATCCGTCAGATCTCTAGAACATGTCATGTCACCTCTCACTCTCAATACTCTGATCATATATGGATACCCTGTGTTTTCTCCCACTTCATCCTCTACACTTCCACAATAGGACTTGTCATCTTAAAACTATTTGTCTAATATCTGTGTTCCCTTCTAGAATGCAACCACCGTAGGCACAGAGACTATGTACCTTTTACCACCAATTCCCAAATGCCAGGTGTTCAATAAATACTCACTGAACAGACATTTTTCTACATCAGTTTACAGAGTACAGCCACCTAAATGTCTCATATATTATTTAAAAACATTTCAGACTAATTCACTTTAGTAGTACGACTGCCTCCTTCTAGGAACTATTTTAGCCCCTGTGCCTTCTGGAGCCAAAAAATAAAAATAAATAAATAATAAATAAAAAAAAATAAGAGTAAGTTAGGTAAGATGGGAGGGGAGGGAGAGCAGAAATAAATGAAGAAAGAGGCCATGTGAAAAAGCAGCTAACTGTTCTGTATTATGCTGTTTATTTTATCTGGAAAAGCCTTCCATCTCTCACTATGCACAGCCACTCTCATCTCACTCCTGCCTTGTAAACTTCCAGTCATCTTTCAAGATTCACATGACTATCACCTTTATGCACGCACGCGCGCGCACACACACACACACACACACACACACACACACAGCTGGAGTTGGATACTCCCATCTCTCTACCATATTTTTCAAATCCATAGCACTCAGTATTCATCCCTGTTGTAACACATTTTTACAAAGTTGTTTACTTGTCTATCTTCCCTCTACCTAGAATGTGTCTTCCTTGAGCACAGGAATTCCTGTTCCCCTTTGAGGTTCCAACACCTTGTTTAGTGCCTGACCCAGTGTAGTTTTCAATATGTTTGCTGATCTAATGAATAAATAAGGTTTATGTCTATTTCCCTGGCCATAAGAGGTCCAAAGGGTGGGGGTGGGGGGTCAGAGGTGGCTAACAGGGAAGTAGTAGGTATAAAATAAAAAAGAGAATTGATTGGGTGTAAGGTAAGGGATAGAAATTAGGTCAGATGGCAATAAAGGGAACTCTGAAGGGTGATGTAAACAAAGACAGGTGTGTGGGAGAAAAAAAAATAGATAAGAAAAAGAGGCACAAAAGAACATTTTTGAGTTATTACAAAAAATGTTTAAGATTCTATGAAATGTTATCTTTTTATTTGACTTCCTTTTTCTCTTGAGTGTCTTTGTTCCTTTGCTTATTTGTTTATTTTTTCAACAATCATTTATTGAGAATCTACTTTATATAAAGCATTGTGTTAGGTTCTTGGAATATGAAGATAGAGAACTGAGCTGATAAACAAGTAGCTATGATACAGCATGATCAGAGGAAAAATAGAGATTTATCAAGAATAGAATAAGGATCCGGAAGAAGGGCATCTAAACCACCAGATCTTGCATATTTACCATATGGATTCTTTTGCCCCTCAGTCAAAGAATGGGTCCCGAATGTGTCTGTCTTTTTGACAAAGCTCCCAATGCTATGTCTTGAGATGAGAAAACATTCTGACTCAGAATTTCCTTTCATATTTCTCAGTGTTCATACTTAGAATTTTGCCTGTAATCAGAATTAATAAAAACAAAAAGTATAAGGCTTTTCTACTTTAATATGTCTTCTTAGGCTAACCAGATCAGTAAATGATATTTCACATTTTCTGGATTATTTTTTCATTCCCACTTTTCTGCAGCAAACAGATAAATCCTTCCCTAATTTATCTCTAATTTCATCAGGAAGGTACTGACTTCTGATTTGTTCATTTCACCTTGATGACATTTTTCCTTGAATTTCTGACATATTTCATAACAGCTTAATGGAACATATCTCCTTTAACCTGACCTACTAGCATCAATACTTGCATTACTGCCATTTCTATAAAACTTTAAAATTTGACATGTGAGTCTCATCAATACTTGCATTACCGCCATTTCTATAAAACTTTAAAATTTGACATGTGAGGTCTTCAGCTAGGTGTGGAATTTTTAAAAATGGTAACCAGATGATAATATATCATAATTATAATTTATAAACCCTATTCACTTAAAATTATTTAGTGCATAAAAGACAATAAATAAATGTAAACATTTATCTAACTTTACCTTTAAGCAAGTAAAATAAATGTTTAACTAAGTTCATCTTTATACAAAAAGTCTAGATTAAAAAAAATTATACCTCAATTATACTCTGGTTCTAAATAGTGTGGTAACATGATGTAGAAGCAGAAATGAGTGTACTGCATATTCAATTTTCAATTAACTATTGATACTACTTGCTATCCTATCCAATAAAAGAGTAATATGCAAATTAACCATCACTCCACTACACCCACAAGCCACGCCCACCAGCCAATCAGGAGCAAGTATGCAAATTAACCCAACCAAGATGGCTGCCGCCACGGAGAGAACAGGAGTCTTGGGTTTCCCCAGCAATGGAGGAAGCCAAGCTTTCCACACATGCTGGCGGGCCCAGGCCTCCACTCAAGGCTACAAAGTTTCAATTATAGAAGATAAAACAATCCCAACAAAAATGGTGGCAGCCATGGAGCTGGAGAGAGCAGGAGGCTTGAGTTGCCCCCAGTGATGGAGGAAGCCAAGCTTCTGCAGCCCTGGCCTGCCTTGGCCTCCGCTTAAGGCTACAGTTTCAATTATAGAAGTTAAATAAATCCCCCCAAAAATGGCTGTGGCCATGGAGCAAGCAGGAGGCTTGGCTTCGCTCAAGGCTTAAAGTTTCAATTGTAGAAGATAAATAAATCCCAGATACCAGGGCCTCTCCTTGGGTTGCTGGGGGGCATGGCTGGCCTGTAAACCACCACAGGTCCCTCGCCCAGGCTGCCCCATGCCCCAAGGGAACCCCCACCCTGATCCGGGACACCCTTCAGGGCAAACCAGCCGGCCCCCACCCATGCACCAGGCCTCTATCCTATCTAATAAAAGAGTAATATGCAAACTGACCATGACTCCAACACACAAGATGGCTTCCCCTATGTGGTCAAAGATGGCTGCCCCCATGTGGACACAAGATGGTCACCACAAGATGGCCAGCAGGGGAGGGCAGTTGTGAGGGATCAGGCCTGCAGGGGAGGGCAGTTGTGAGTGATCAGGCCAGCAGGGGAGGGCAGTTGGGAGGGACCAGGCCTGCAGGGGAGGGAAGTTGGGGGCAACCGGGCCTGCAGGGAAGGGCAGTTGGGGGTGACCAGGCCTGCAGGGGAGGGCTGTTAGGGGTGACCAGGCCTTCAGGGGAGGGCAGTTAGGGGCAAACAGGCTAGCAGGGAAGCAGTTAGGCATCAATCAGGCTGGCAGGGAAGTGGTTAGGTGGTGATCAGGCTGGCAGGCAGAAGCGGTTAGGGGCAATCAGGAAGGCACGCAGGCGAGCAGTTGGGAGCCAGCAGTCCTGGATTGTGAGAGGGATCCCAGATTGGAGAGGGTGCAGGCTGGGCTGAGGGACACATCCCCCCCTCGTGCATGAATTTCGTGCACTGGGCCTCTAGTCCTATATAATAAAAGGCTAATATGCAAATTGTTCCCTCAACTGGGAGTTTGAACAGGAGTTCGACCAGGGGGTGGAGCTGGCCAGCCAACCGCCATTGGCCCCTCCCCCTGGATGGCCCCACATTCAATCAACCCCCTCACCCCAATTGGGGGTGGGCCAGCCAGCCAACCTCCTACAGCCCCTTCCCCTGGCCAGACCCACCCGTGCACGAATTTGTGCACTAGGCCTCTAGTGTTTTCATAATACAAAGAGACTGTGCAGAGGGTGGGTAGTATAGAGAAAGTCCTTTCCTTAAGAACTTCTAAAACAAATATCACATGATCTCACTTATTTCTTAAACTAATGAACAAAATTAATTGACCAACAAAATAAGACCTGAAGCATGGAGGTATGAAAAAGACTGATATACTTTGATGTGGGGTTGTGGGGATGAGAAGAGATAAACAAAAGAACTTATATAATTACTAGAGGCCTGGTGCACGAATTCATGCATGGATGGGGTCCAGCCAGCCTGCCCGGATTGGGACCGATTGGGGCTGGGCCGGCCCGGGGAAGGGGATGCTGGAATGCTGGAGATTGGTGGGCCAGCCTCACCCCTGATTGGGATGAGAGTGGCCAATCAAGGGGCCAGCCAGGGGGAGGGGCCAGCCAGGGGGAGGGGCCACTGGCAGTTGGCCAGCCGGCCCTGCCCCCTGGTCGAACTCCGGTGCAAATCCCAGTCGAGGGGACAATTTGCATATTAGCCTTTGATTACACAGGAGGATATGCATAGCCCATGGACTTGGGCAATAGGGTAGAGGCTGGGAGGAAAGGGTGTAAAAGGGGTGGGAGGGTGGAAATTGGAGATATCTGTAATAGTATCAACAATAAAAAATATATTTAAAAAACAAAAGAACTTCTAGTGAGAACCCAGTCTAAAGGGGTGATGACAAACATAAAATCCTGGTTAAACAATTGAGAAGGGAGCTAAAAGATATAATGAGCAGTAAACACATGGCTGAGAGGTGTGAATACAAGGGAGGTGGTGGGGATAAGGTGATACTTGTACTCACATTTGATTGATTGGACTTGGCCCGAAGAAAAGATGAAAAATAGAAAAAGTAGAAAGAAGGCCTATGGAGAGAGCAAGTCCTCTCCTGCAGCCTCGTCCCTAGGCCCTTAGAGAACCGCAGCCGACTAGGTTCTTGCTTTGGTGCTAGATGAGCAACCCATTTTCCATGGTGAGTGAGTGTCAACTCTGGTCAAAGGGTTATATGTTGGGATTATAACCATTTAGTAAAGAGCCATTAGTTCAGCTGAAAGGAACAAAGTAGAACAAATAAAATGCAAAGAGGAAATCACAGGTTTTATCTAAGATTTTTATATCTATCTCAGCCTTGCTTAAAAGTTGTTTTTTATTTTCTGCATCTATTTCTATAAGCGATTAGTATTCATATCAGTGATTACATAAAAATGTATTTTTGCAGGTAAATCAGATAAATGCAAAATCACAACTTAATCTAAATCTCCACTGCAAACACGTGGAGGAAAAGGTTGCCCCTGCGATTGTCACCATCCCATGGAGTAGAATTAGATGCCCGAAAGCCATAGCCCTCAACTCTTTTGAACTCATGTTCCCTGTATAAATATGCACTCCGAGGGGGTTCTAATTTGTATACGCACCACTCAGTAAGATTTTTGTTGATTCTCCTTTTCTGCAGTTTATATTATAAAATCATATATCACCCCCTACCTTTAATTTGATACCACCACCACCACCCTGGGGCACATCCTTCCACCTTGACATTCACCACCTCAAAGGACCAGTCAGCCTTTCTTTGGTGGGAGTATACGGCCAACACAGATAGAGATGGAGTAAACAACTGGGTAACATTATCATCTCACATGTCGACACTGGTAAACACTCAATTTGACAAATAATATAATATGTACACACATAAATAGAAAATACGTTGTCATATTTGGTTTTATGACGTGCTATAGTCTCATTATTTAGGCCAGAGAAAATAAAGCATTTAGTGTGCTAGGAAGAAAAAAAAAAAAGCAAGAGTCTGGGATTCCCATTAAGATCAAAGTAGTAGTTAAAACAGTAATTACTGTCCAGTAAGATAGGGCGAGGGCCTATCAGGGCAGGTCTTACTTTAGCTAAGTCAGGAAGCAAGGAGATGTAATTCTTTAAAGGGTAAAAGTTGTGCCACTTCACAAAAATCACTTAACTAAGCAATTCTTGATGGTTGCTAAATATACATGCTGGTGGAAGCCAATATAAAATACACAGCGAAGTTTTAAAAAAAGAAGAAAATGTATATTTTAGTTCATGATATCCAGCTGAGGGTAGCTCAATAGGTTTCCTTAAGTAAGCTGACAGGAGAGTTCTAACATCTCCCATCTCTCAGTTAAGTACCCTTTGTTAAGAACTGATAAAAATTAACATAATTATAAAAATTTAATCAAAATTCATTAGCATTACTTAAAGAAACTCTATGGCTAAGGTATACACAGGAGTGCTAAAAGCTACAATGATATATTTTTAAGGGCATTTGCCCTTAGGAAGGTGCAGTCTAGTCACAAAGTTATAATGTATACACATGAAAACTAATGGGCAAAGCAAAATGTAATTGGTTCTATGAGAGAGATATTATTCAAAGTACTAAAGGGACATAGAGGACAAAGGCAATAGATTAACTAAGGGACTAGGGAAATTTTCATGAAGGATGGAGTGTCTGACCTGGACTTTCAAATAAGTAAATTGTTTTTTTGTTTGTTTGTTTGATTTTTAATATATTTTTAATTGATTTCAGAGAGGAAGGGAGAGGGAGGGAGAGATATCAATAATGAGAGAGAATCATTCATTGGCTGCCCCCTGCATGCCCCCTACTGGGGATCGAGCTCCAACCTGGGCATGCGCCCTTGACTAGAATCGAACCCGGGACCCTTCAGTCCACAGGCTGACGCTCTATCCACTGAGCCAAACAAAGTAGGGCAGTAAATTGTTTTTTAAAGGGCAAAAAGAGGATAAGGGATATCCTAGACGGACGATACATTGGAAACAAAATGTTTACTCCATCTCTGAAGAATTAAAATCTAGTTTAGATACTTAAGGTGGACAAGTAAGAGATAAGGATGGGCAAGGAGGTGAGGCCCATAGCTTTGAAAACCGTAATGATTCTGAATTTTATTTTGAAGACAATAGGAGACTGCTAAAAATTTTTAGGCACAGGAGTGAGTCAATCAGAGAAAAACTTTAAAATGTCATTTGTTCTTTTGTGCAAGTATTTACTATTCACATGCTTTTATGAAAAGACCCATCTATACAGTGCTGGTGAAACCGGAATGTTAAAAAGAAGCTGTGGATCCTCTGACATTTGAAAAGATGGCTGTGAATAATAACTATCTACTGAGTTGGCTAAGTATCTGTCAGGGTTGCCAGATCACAGAACGGAATGCAGAAACTGATCATAATAACATCCTCAGAACAATTAGAAAACCAAGGAAGGTTCACACTTACAAAGTAAGACGTGAAAAAGAGGAGTGTTTTTCCATGTTAAAACAGCATCTTCAAAATCTAGGCAAATGAATATGTACAGTCAGGAGCACTCAAAACAAATGTATTAACTGTCTAGGACTCTTTTGGATTACTAGTTTATAGACAGAAAATTAAATGACTAAATGTCATTTTAGAAAAACTCTTTTATTTCATTGCTTTAAACATCTCAAATATGGGGGGGGGGGGAAGCTAGATCAGGCACTGTGATAAAACAATGCTATATATTCAACCAGCTCTTTTTTATTTTATTCTAAAGACACAAGAATACCTTTCCCAAGCCCCCTGTTTAGGAAGTGCCCTGGAGTGAGTTGTAGCCAGTAGAATATGGTTAGAAATGATATTCAGCAGTCCTGGATCCTGAAACCTCCATACTCCCTCTTTCTTTGCATGACCAGATGCAAAAATATCTGCTGGATATTCCCAGAGGCTAGATCAGTGCTTAGCACACAGTAACTGCTCAATAAATATTTGGTGGCTATTAAATGATAGTGGGGGTGTTGGGTAGGCTATTGAGTACACATTCCTGGAATTTGGAGAGAAGCGTGAGCTGGAGATACAATTTTAGGAGCCATCAGTGAAGATGGAATTAAAAATAAAGAGACCACATAGATTTAGTAAAAGGAAACTCAAGAGAACGCATCATTATGATATTTATAGAAAAAGCATGACAAAAATAACACACTTTTTACAAATTTTAAATTAGAAAAATTTATAATACTGAAGGTGTTTTAAAAGACAAAATATCTGTAACCATTTGCAGAGCTCGAAATCGATCATTTTAATTGCCTTTTAATTGCATTTTGCTTTATTTCATATTCAAGGTTATCTTATCTTCTCAGTAAATGAAGGAAATGGATGCCTTCCCATTCTTCTGTTTACCATCTGATCTCAAACAACAACCACAGAACACTAATAAAGAAATGAAACACGTGTAATGTGTTTCTAAAGAATTCCCATTCTACTCTTCATCATCTGTGACCATTTAATTGTAGTGATGACTGGCAGAACTGACAGGACATGTGGGAATAGAAAGTAATACACTTGAAGTAAATGGAGATTACAATTCTCGTTCCAATAATTTGAAACTTATTCTGAAGCTTCTTCAAAATATAAATGCAGAGCCCAAGGTCAGACAGACAACAGTTTATTGAGAATCAGAGATTAGAATGCGGAATGGTCGCCTCAAAGACTCCGCTGTCTGCATTTTATAGAAACAGATGCAAAAAGTGGGGGGAAATATTATAAAATAACCACCATCACTGCTTGGTAATTTGTGCTAATTATATGTATGAAGTTGTGGGCCCATTGTCCTCCTTAAATGACATCACTCATGAATCCTTGCGATTCGTTTTAACATGCTACAAATACAGCTGTAGCATATATATTCAACGAACTCTGGAGGATGTTTGCTGCAGGGTAACCTGAAAGCTTTTCCAAACACCTTTAATTCATAGTCACACTCCCCACTTTCCAAAATGTAACATTTCATCACCCACTATATTTAAATTTCTAAAATCTGCATTGTATCTCTCAAGTATGCTTAAATCAAAGTTAAAGTATTGTAAAGCCCACATAATTTAACAAGTAACACTTAATAGAAAGTACTGACTCAGCAGAAGATAGGCAATCAACAGACCAGCCTAACTATAAAAACTGCAAATAACTGCAGTTTTCAAGTTATGAAGATGAAGAAGTTGAAAAAGAAATTAAAAATTTAGCCCAGGCTGGTGTGGCTCAGCTACAGCGTCGTCTCATACACCAAAAGGTGGCAGGTTCGATTCCCAGTCAGGACACATACCCAGGTTGTGGGTTTGATTCCTAGTTGGGACTTATTCTGAATCTTCAGAAGGCAACCAATCGATGTTTCTCTCCCCTTACCCCCGCGTCTCTAAAATCAATTTTTAAAAATTATAAAGGAAATAGACAGGGGAAATCAAATGAGAAAAAGAAAAACTATAAAGGACAGTTGAAAATATAAAAACAACCTGAATAATAAATGAAATAGAAAATCAAGTATATGACATGATTCAGGATCCAACTAAGCTAAAAAGAAATTATTACTGATCAAACATCATACTAGACTCACATTTTTTAAAATGGGAATTATTATATCAGAGATGGGGATAAATGAAACACAAGAACCCTGGAATGCTATGGAAACTAATATTAAATAGGTTATCATTGAGAATTTTCCTTAGTCTTTTTTCCAATAAAATCTTTAGAGCCTTTTCTTCTCCATCACATCCACTAGTAAGCACTCCTATTTCATCCAGCATTATAACCAACCACCAGTCTACCTTCCTTACACAACAGGCAGATTGTCATGGATTTATATGGAGTACAGAAATCAAGAAAATGATATAAGTTGAGACCCTTTAGGTTGACCCATTATAAATCATATTTAACACTTGTATTGCACACCAGCATCACAGACTCATAAACTCTCAAGATCAGAAGAAATGTAAAAGGTCTTCCAGTCCAATCAAGCATTCATTCTCAAATTCCTTCTGTACCATTCCTGCCGAACAGCTGGATTATTTTTACTGAGACACACTGATTTATAGAGAATCCACCATTTCCCAAAAAGGCCCATTTCACCTTCAAACATCACTTCAGCCTGTTATTTATTCCATTCTGATGTCCCTCAAACCAAACTTTTTACATAGGGCATTTATTGATAAGAAAACATAGAAACACCAAAAGACTGGGGCCTACCTCACAGAGACTCTCATTTTATTGATATAATTGGGGGATCCCTGAGAATCAGCATACTTTCAAAGCTCCCCTAGTGATTCTAACATGCAGCCAGGATTATAAACATTGCACTAAACTAAGTTCACACCATGATCGAGTTACTATTAAAAAATGTCAAATGATCCATCTCCTTAAAGCAGTGGTTCTCAACCTTTCTAATGTCGCGACCCTTTAATACAGTTCCTCATGTTGTGGTGACCCCCAACCATAAAATTATTTTCTTTGCTACTTCATAACTGTAATTTTGCTACTGTTATGAATCGTAATGTAAATATCTGTGTTTTCCAATGGTCTTAGGTGACCCTGCTAGCGGTTCTCAGGGTCCCACAGGTTGAGAACCACTGCTGTAGAGCCTAAGACCATCGGAAACACAGATATTTACATTACGATTCATTAACATTAGCAAAATTACAGTTATGAAGTAGCAACAAAAATAATTTTATGGTTGGGGGTCACCACAACATAAGGAACTGTATTAAAGGGTCGCGGCATTAGAAAGGTTGAGAACCACTGCCTTAAAGCTTCTACCCATTAGTCTCAGTTTGATTCCTTGATAATTATACAGTAGAATAAGGTAACATTATAACATGGAGAGAGTACAAGATAGAATTCAGATAGACCGGCTCTGAGTGTGTGACCTTCCTGAGTGACCTCAACCAAATTGTTTGTCCTGAGTCTCATTTTCCACATCTGCAAAAAGAGGGTAATAATAAGGAACTGGGAATTGAAGGATATAATATATTCCACATGGCCATCACACTGCTCTCCTGTCCCCCTGAGCCTTCTCCAGATGAATGTGGCAGATGGTCTCTAGGGTGGCCCCATGATTCCCACTCCTTAATGTTCACACCCTTGAGTGTATGTGGGATCTGTGGCTTGCTTCTAACCAATACAATATGGCAAAGACAAAGGGACTTTGGCAGATATCATTAAGACCCCAAATGCGTTGATTTTGATTTAATCAAAGGGAATATTATCCTGGGTGGGCCTCACTTAATCAGGAACATGTGAAAACCCTTAAGAGAGTGACTGGATCCTCCCTGAAGTCAAAGATTCCAAGTGGGAGAGACTCTCCCGTGGGCTTGATGAAGAAAGGGTCATGTTATAGAAGCTCACATGGCCAGGAACTGTGGATGGCCTCTAGGAACTACAGGTGGCCTTTAGGGCCTCCAGCCAACAGGCCGTGAAAAATCGGAGTCCACAGCCATAAACTCTCAAGGAAATGAATTCTGTCAACAACTGGAGTGAAGTCAGAAGCAGATCTGCTAGGTGAAAAATGCAGCTTGTAAGATCCTGAGCAGAGAGGACCCAGTTAAACTATGCCCAAACTCCTGAGCCAGGGCAACTGTGAGGTAATTAATAGTGTGTAGTTTGAGCCAGTAAGTTTGTGGTAATTTGATTTACAGAAGTAGAAAACTAATAGCATTTTTGTTTGGTGTTTCAAGTTGTTTCATGGTCCTGGTCACTCTACTCAAAACACCTCTACTTTAGATAAATTTCCTTTAAAGCATGGCTTGCAAAAGTAGATGGAACCATCAGAGCAAAAATTTGTTCAGATAGAAAGCATCAATGGGGTGTTGGTAGCAGTAGAAAGTTAACAAGAAACATGAAATTTACAATTAAATTAGATGATGCCATTTTTTATCCTAAGGTACACATCCTCTCCGTTGCATTAGTCTCACATTTAGAGTAAAGAAAAATAGGATGTTTGTGTTATTAAATTGTTTTGCTAATAAGCCTCTCTTTTTCCATCTAGATCGTAACCCCTTAAATCCTAAGCTTGTATCAACTCCAAAGCTTGCAAAATGTTTCAGAGTGTTTCATAAAATCATAAATATTTCTATTGTACTTTATATTAACCTAGTATGGTTTGGATTAATCATTTGAGCTGCTTATGTTAATTTCATATACATACAAGTACATGCGTATGCATACATTTGTTTGTGTAGATTTATTTTTCTGCCAATCGGAAAAACCTCAGATTCCTAGTTTTCCTCTTTTAGATTTGCACAGGCAAAGAACATTTAAAAGTACCTCTATCCAATTCATATCCCAACACATTATGAGGCCTCATTCCTCCAGCCTTGCTCACTAATGATTTTATGTCAGACTATATGAATTACCTTATCTGTCTTTAACTTCCAAAAGCAGCCTTTCTATTAATAGCCTTTGTAAAGGGGCATGCAGAGTAGATTAACAGCACCCCTCGTATAGCAGACTGTACGGAACAGTCATTCATGTCCCCCTCACCCCTCGCAGGCAGTCCCTAGTGCCCACTGTAGACGCTGTTAAGACCACATTTGTAGTTTTCACCTTCCTTATTGAGGGCATGAGCATATGATCCTAAAGGAACCCGACAAAGACAGTCAACATGCTGAGAATGAGAGAGTGAAAAGACAGAAAGAGCTTGAGTTCTTGATGACACCACTCAACCAATGAGTTAACAGATCTTCAGCCACCCTCCTGCCAGATCTCTTCCCACAGGAGAAAAGAAGTGCTCTGTGTAAACCACTTTTGGGGTATTCAGTTACTTTTAGCCACTAACATCCTAAATGATACACTGACCTGTCTCTAACCATTTTCACCTTCCTAAGCCTGTTTTCTCAGCAATAGAAAAAGAAAATATGGTCTTTTCAGATGATCAAGTTAAGATAATAGGTAAATAGGATTCTGGTACCAATTCCAGTGTGTGTGTGTGTGTGTGTGTGTGTGTGTGTGTGTGTGTGTGTGTGTGTGTTGTGTGTGTGTGTTTTGGGGGGGGGGGGGGGGGGGAAACGGGGGCACGCACACCAACAAGTAATTCTCAGAACACCAGCTAGGTTCCTACCATTCAACTCAATTTTGACACTATCTACCCAGAGATAGCATCAGATCCTACAAGGTAAGGGTTCAGTCCTTCAAGACTGCCCCCCATCAACCCACTTCAGTTGCCAGTCACAAGTCCAGGCTGTTACTTGTGTTTTTGACCAACTGGCTATAAATCAGACATTCCCAACACCCACTCCTCTTGTTCAATTAATTTGCAAGAGTGACTCACACAACTCAGAAAAACACCTTACTTACTAGATTACCTGTTTATTGTGAAAGGATAGACCGCCAGGAACAGCCAGAAGGAAGAGATGCCTCAGGCAAAGCATGGAGAAAGGAAATTCCATCCTCTCCCACAGATGCCACTCTCCCAGCACCTTCAAGTGTTCATCAACCCAGAAGCTCTTCAAACCTGTGACTTTGGGGTTTCTATAGAGTCTCATTACATAGGCATTGGTTAACCCACTGGCCATTAGTGATTGAGTAACCTCAAGCCCCAGAGTTTGGGGGATAGGACTGAAAATTCCAACCCTGTAATCAGATGGTTGGCTCCACCCCCATCCTTAGGTGCTTTCAATGTCATCTCATGAACCTAACAAAAGCCCTTCCTCAGTCTCAACACATAGAAAATTCCAATGGTTTTAGGAGCCCATGCCAGCAGGGAAGACCAAGACCAAATGTATCTTTCTTACTGTAAATCACAATACCACAGGGGGTCATTAGAGTGGGCCTTAATCCAATGTGACTATTTCCTTATAAAAAGGGAGAATTTGGACCTGGAGACATGCACACAGGAAAAAACACCAGGTGAACTTAAAGGTAGAGACCAGAGTGATGCTTCCACAAGCCAAGGAACACCAAAGAATGGCCAGCAAACCATCAAAAACTAGGAGAGAGAACCCTAGAAAACAGGACTCAGAAGAAGCCTTTGCCAATACCTTGATTTTGGACTCCAAACATCAAGAACTGTGAGACTATAAATTTCTGCTGTTTGACATCCAGTTTGTGGTACTTTACTATAGCAACCCTAGCAAACTAATACATAATTCAAGGTTAAAAATAAACCCAAATTCCAAAGGAAACAAATCGAACAAACAAAAAACAGAAAAATAAATTATACTTTTTTCATAGTCATATATTCACAAGCTGATGCTTATTTTAATGGATGATTGCAGTACAAAAAAACTATTTGCAAAATAGTCTTTACACAAGAAGACCTGAGGTCAGAAACTGAAGAACTTTTTAATAGAAAGAGTAATATTCTACAGAGAAATGAAAAAGAATAATTTGGAGGGTATGATTTTAATATAATTTAAGGGAGAATTTTCAAATATACAAATGGAACAGAACAATAAAGAGGGTTAAGAGACAAGTGTGACTTCTAAATAAAATGATGAACTCAAAAATGCTAAAATAAATTAAGAAGATAATAATGAGATGTGAGAAAAAAATTCATTTGGACATATCTTTTAAATTTTAATTCTTTACAAAGAATATAAATGGTTATATTTGCATATTTAATCAGTACTTTTTAAGTCTTTCAGTTCCTTAGAATTTCTCACTAAAGAATTGTCAGTAAAAAGATGTAGAACAAGATGTTTTGTATTGAATTTGAATATATTATTCACTTAATTACAACCTTCATGTAACAAAGGTTTCCTAATATAGTCTCATCTAAAATTAATAGATATATACTCAGTGAATCCAAATGTTTAATGAGCTACCAGGTTTATTAACATTCCCATTTTATTTATGCTTTACTATTTATCTTTACTTTTAGCTTTACTAAAGCTCATCTATTGCCCACAGGCTTGTGATGCACATATCACATAATAAAAAGGCAAAATTAAATTTAAATTCTTATGTAGCAGAATTTCCTACAAGCAAGTGAATACCAATATGGCTACATTATTTCCGTACTTCCAGATTTAAAATTGAAGATCAGAGTTTTTATTTGCTTTTAATTAATCTTGTATTTATACATAGAGTGCAAATAGGTGCAAAAGTTACCAACAGATCTATAAAATAATATTTTACATAAAAATTAGGATAATTTCTACAGCCTACAGGTAGCTCTAGTGCTCAAATAAATACCTCCCTCATCTATTGACTGATGGCAGAAATTATTACAGTGAATTATTCCTGTGAAAACATGAATATTCTTAAAGGGCATAACACAAGCTATTCTCAGTGAAAACATTTGAGGTCCCAACCTAAGTGCAAATTCTCATAGCTAGCAGGTGGGGACTTGGGAAGAAAGTAAAGGATGGGAGCAGCACTAAGACAGAGTCTGGAAGCCCCAAAACCATCATTTGTCAGTTTCCTTATTTATCTCCATATATTCAGGATGTTATTTTTCCATGATCGTCTTCACATATAAAACTTGATATGGAAGTCAAAGACCCAGACACTGAATAAAGTATATATTATGCACAAGATACTGAGCTAGATTTTATGAAAGATACAAATATAAGAAAAACATCATGTCCAAGTTCTCAGAAGCTTACAATCTGGCAGGGGATCAAATAAGTTTAAAATTCATTAACTATACAGGCAGTGTGGCATGATGGGTAAGAATAGACCCAAGAGTTAGACTGGTTTGAATGTAGATCCAACTTCCAAGTCATGTAACCTCTGTGTGCTTCAGTTCCTCAACTGTGCAATGCAGATGAGTTGATATATGTAAAACACTTAGAACAGTGTGCACAGTTAAGTATGAGGGAAGGGTCATTTGAGGAAAACTAAAAACAAAGTGTTAATGTCATTCATGGGAGGACAAGATGGCACTTGATGGAAAAATCAGGAGTGACTTTTTCTGAGATAAATAGCATAAAGCAGACAATATTAGTGATCCCTACCCACCCCCATCAAACTCAAAAGAACATCTGTACCTGTTCAGAAAGCACTTCTGCCATTCTGTTGCCTGACAGGTTCACTTCGTGTGTGGGTAATCCCATAACTTACTCTTTTCCTTTTGTTTGCTCTATCTCCTTGGTCACAATGAGAACCTGCACTAAAACTGTCATTTTATACCAAAAATATGTCAACATTCTACACACAGTCTTTGCAGAAATGTCAGGATGAATTTTTATGATGTGAGTGTTATGAATACCTTTCCACATTCATTTATTTTTAATATATGAAGAAGTAAGCTCTTTCTGCTAAGGGAATAGAGATCATGATATGAATTTGGTTCTTCTCATGGTATTGATTTTTTAAGATGGAATGAAAATTGGTGTGGTTAGGACTCAACTAAATAGTCTAGAACAAATCAAAATTAATTTATCATGCTTACACAAAGTAAAATAGTAATGCCTTTTCAAATATTTGTACATAGCATACAACTTACTTAAAAATAAGTCAAAAACTACACTATGTAAACTTTTAAATATTAAGTCTTTCCATTTTCCTTTAACTTAGAGAAATAGGTATTGTGGATTGAATTGTGTTCCCCAAAAAGCTATATTGTAACCTAACCCTATCCCCGTATTGTACATGTTACCTTATTTGGCAATAGGGTCTTCACAGATGTAATCAGTTATGATGTCATACTGGATTAGGATGGGCTCTAGTCAAGTGACTGGTATCCTTATAACAAGAGGGAAATTTTGACACAGTCAGAGCAGACACACAGAGAAGAAGGTCATGTAATGACAGAGGCAAAGATTAGAGTGATTAATGCAGCTACACGCCAAGGAACACCAAGGATTGCTGGCAAACACCAGAAGCTAGGAGGAGGCAAGGAAGGATTCTTCTCTAAAGGCTTCCGAGGTAGGATGGCCCTGCTGACGCCTTGATTTCGGACTTCTAGCCTCCAAAACCGGGGTAGAAAAAAATTGGTTGTTTTAAGTCCCCCAACCCCCTTCATGGTACTTTGTTATGAGATCCCTTTGGAATTAATACAAGAGGTGATTCAATCCGTGAACAGTATTTATTGAGCCTGCCATGTTCTGGGCACTGTACTGAGCGCCAGAGAGACTGTGTGAGCAAGCGCAGCAAAGTCCAAGTTCTTGAGAGCTTGTGTTCTTGCAGAAAAGACAAACATTAACCAAGAAAATATACTATTGCTCATTAACTTCAATTGCAAATATCCTACCAAAGTAACTCTCTCAAGTCATTATTTAACATAATAGTTTCATTTTCTTTATAATCTCCATCATCATATGAAATTCTCATTTGTTTTGTCCTACAATAGTCGTCGATTTCCTGTCATTCCATCCCCAGCTTTTAGAAGAGTACAGGACACTGTAGACACCAAATAATTGTTGAATGAAAAAAGCTACAACATAAAATAGTGCTCATTAAGGAGATGTGACCTTTTTAAAAAGCTCAAAACAGGCTTCCCTGTTGCCGGAAGCCAATTCCAGCATGTCATAATTGCAAGAGTTTCATCGAAAGGTTGATGGAACTTGGGAGACTCAACAAGGGCTGAGTCACATATGTTATCGCCTGTTGGGAATGGCTAAAGGCATTTCCCCAAACCTGAAAAGGATACATAAATTGTTTGTTTGCTGCCAGACAGCTCAGGGCATCTTAATCTACATGTTATTGCCTCCTGTTGGCCAAACACCTGAACAGCCGAAGGCAATTCCCCAATCTGGCAATGGATTCTGTACCAAACCCTACCCTTTGATGTGTATATCTCCACCTTGCCTTAGGACAATTTGTGTTAATAAAAAGCAAAGGGTCCTCAGACAAGGAGAACTTGGTTTCTTCAGTCAAGCTCCTCTGCCCCCCATCCCCACCCCAATGCCTTTCAAAATTATGTTTCGTCTCTGGACTCTTTATTAATTTACACACAGCCCTTCTCCAGATTGCTGAACCCTTCTAAATGCCGGATCAAGACCACCAGCATTACCCTGCGGAAATTATACCTGGGCAGAGTAATAAATAGGAATTAACTGTATCGTGGGGACGAATGAAAGTTAATTTGAAGAATAGATAGGAAAGAGTATTTTATGCAAAGAAAATAGAACTTATGAAGGCCCTGAGGCAGGAAAAAAAAATAGCATATTTTAGGAAGTCATAGGTGAAGGTGACTAGGGCCCAAAGAGTGAAGTGGAGGCTACATCAAGGTGATTCTGGTGAAGCAGGCAGTGGACAGGTCAGGGAGGTCACTGAGGCCAGGTTAAGCATGTTGACCTTTTCATAGTAGAGGATGAGAAGCCTTTACAGGGTTTTCAGAAGGAGAACAAATGATCTTATTTGCCTTTTAAAATGTTCTCTCTGGATCCTATGTATTGTAAGCAGACAAGAGTGGGCAGAAGGGATGAGTTAGGGGCTATCACAGCAGTCCAAATGAGAGGGAAGGCTAACTCAGAGCAGGAAACTACCTATGAAGAAATAGATTCAAAAGTTGCATAAGTGGTTCAAAAAATCAGAATATTGTGAGGGAGTAGATAGAGGATGAGGTTAAGGTTTCTAGCTCATGCTGTTGGATAATTGGGTATCATATTTTTCTAATGAGGAATTGAGAAATAATGGGCAGAGAAGGATGGGTAGAACAGTTCAGTTTCTATCGTGTTGAGTTGAGGTTCCAATGACACATCTGCATGCAGATGCTGAGCAGGCAGGGTCACAGATGAGTCTGGATCTTGGCAGAGAGGCCTGGGCCAGAGACACCTATGTTAGGAATCATATACCTGGAGTTAGCACTTGGTGAAAGTATTTAGAGAGAAGAAAAAAATGGTCTTGGATTATGTCTTGAGAAAATAAAGCACTTGGATATATCCTTAATTTCTTTGTAATCTAGGGAGCTTTCATTTTCCTGAACATAAGCTCTCCATTGCCTAACTTTTCCAAAAGAAAAGTTAAACAATACTGAAAAACATCACATCTTCTGAATTTTATTCTTAACATTGAGATCCTAAATGTCACTTAATGAGGATTATAAAATTTAATATGCTTCAGATGTCTATCAATGATAATTGTGTAGCAATTAAAACATTTGGCACTTATTCTGAATATTTGTTAATTCCAAGTAAGTTTTTGATAAATATTCCTCACATAAGAAATCAACTTCCCTATCAATATTCATATTTCCTGTATAAATATATCTACATACAAACACCAACACACGGGAAGTTAACGTCACCAGACTGAATTATCATTTCCTTCTCAACTTTGAACTTTCTTTCATTTTCTGATGTGCCTTTGGATTATTGAGAACTTTATGATTAGAAGACAGGCAAGAAATAATAGAAATGACTTAAAGCCATGACTAATCCACAAAACCAACTTTAGGTCATAAGAGTGTGAACACATATGCAGGAGGCAATAACACATAGATTTTTCTTTCCAGTAACTGCTTTTTTAATGGGAAATATTAGGAATGTTTATTAAATTCAATTTCCACTTAATCTTGAGAAAAAAAATTATAAATTTTAAGGTGCTTTCTTATTATTTATAAAACAAAAGCTTATTTCTAACCAACCCATCTTTAAAGAGTCTTGCATCTTAAAATGTATTTATTCTGTTCCCTTCCACCCTTCTTGACTCAAAAATTGATCATAAAGTTATAACAAACACTCTATCCTCTAATCTCCTTACTATATTACATATTTATCAGTGTTGATCAAATGGAATCAAATGAAACTATAAGCCTCCTTTGAAGTCATTTGGTTCAATTTTATTTTCATAAGCGAAGGAATAGAAGCTCAAAGACATTGACTTCCCCCAAAACATACACTAATATGGCAAAATATATCTTTTAATTTTACTTTGCTTTGGTTCAAACCAGTACATTACCATTTTTATATAATAATTCATCTTCCCATATTTTGGAGGGAAATATTGTGGCAAGCTAGACACTATTGTCATACACAAGTTTTACCCCACTATATGTAAGCTTCAATTGAATGGTAAACATAAATCAACTTCCTAATTATCTTCTAAAGGTCACTAACATCCCATATTATATAGTAAAACTCTCCTGACAGAATATCAGTGCACTTCAGTTTGAACACTCCTTCTCTCTGTTGCATTATGAGGTCATATTTAGAATGTTCCTTTACCCTGGTACCATAGTCCCCCCTTATCTGTAGAGGAATCCATTCCAAGAATCCCAGTGGATGCCTGAAACCACAGATGGTACTGAACCCTATATATACTATGTTTTCCTACATATACATACCTATGATAAAGTTTAATTTATAAATTAGGCACAGTAAGAGATTAACAACACCTAATGATAAAATAGAACAAATATAACAATATGCTGTAATAGTTATGTGAATGTGGTCTATTTCAAAATATCTCATTGTACTGTACTTACCTTTTCACTTAAAGGAAGCACTTTATGGCTTCTCTTTAGCATATCCAAATTGTCACCATCACTATACTTGTGCTTTGGGGCCATTATTAAGTAAAATAAGAGTTACTTAAACACAAGCATCACAATACCACACCAGTGGAACTGATAACCAAGATGGCTACTAAGTGATTGACATGCAGGGAGCATACAGGCTGGACAAAGGGATGAATCAAGTCCTGGCCAGGACAGAGCAGACTGCACGAGATTTCGTCATGCTACTCAGGATGGCACACAATTTAAAACTTATGAATTGTTTATTTCTGGAATTTTCCATTTAATATATTCAGATTGTGGTTGACCCTGAAAAAAATAACAATGGGTAACTGAAACTGAGGAAAGTTAAATCTTGGATAAGCAGGGATGACTATATAAAGTAACCTCTGTATTTCTATGATGAGTCTATCTGTACTCTAATTTATAATATGAAGGGGAATATTAAAGGTATCACAAATCTATAACTCCTCATCACAAAAAATAGGGATTTGATGCCCACTGTTCCAAAAATATCACTGAATAAAAAGGATTTTGAATGCTAAATTTTCTAAAATTAGATTACAAATATATTTTTCCATCTCCTCTTGGAGTTTATCCTATTTGCTTCTCATTTTTCAAAGTGACTTTTTGAAAATATTGCAATCCTAGATTTATGAGCAGGGAAAGACATTCATTCCTGCTTTAATGAAGTAATTTTAGAAATGAATTTCAAAGACAGTAACTAATAGGGTATCATCACTATGGACACAAGGGAGGGGGAGGAAATTTTTGGCTAAGTTGTGACTCAATACCCACATTGCAGGGTATGCATACATTTATGTAATGAGAAAATTCGGTATAAATTTAACACCTTATCATGTTCTCACTGCAATTTGGATAAAATCCAAACTTGTTACTAAGTACTAGAAGACCCATCACCATCTAGACACTACCTAACTCTAGCCTCATCTCAGACTACTTCCTGACTCACAAGCTATCCACATGTGTCCCTTGAAAATGACAGCCTACATCTGACTTCAAAACTTTTGCCCTTGATCCTCACACAGCAGAATGGCCTTCCCTGACCATCCTGTCCATACACACACTTGCCCACCTCTGGTTTCTCCCATTACCCTGCTAGTATTTATCTAAAATCATTGCTATTTTACAAATTTATTACCCATCTTTCCCCACTAGATTACAAACTACATGAGGAAAGAGATTTTAATCCTAATTTACTGCTTGGTCCCTAATATGCAGATCAGTGCCTAGCATATAGCTGATGCTCAACTACTAGGCATTAAAATAATATAAAGTTGATATCCGTCTAAAGCTATATACACATTTTATTCACTCAACTAAATTTACTGTCTACTCGGTGTAAGATAACTTGCTGGGCATTACTTAGCAGTAAACTTTAAAAACTGAATTCCTGAGATCAAGAGGATAATGAAAGCCTAAAATTATAAAACGTCAGTACTAAACTTGAAGTTAGAGACCATCCAGTGCAGCTTCTTCATCTTACACAGGCAGGAACTAAGGGACAGAGATAATAGCCTTGCCCAAGATAACACATGTTTTCAATGTTTCTAGAAAAGTTGCTGAGTCAGCTCTTTAATTAAATATTTATAGCACTAACATGCGAAGTTTGCTTCCCACCAATATAGTAAAATTTACTATGATAATTATAGACATTATGACTAAGATTTCTATTACCACTTCTACTGGACTACAGTGTATTAGATATGACAGCACTGTTACCTAAATATGTGAATGTCTATGTCTAAAACACACTCCAAATCCTTTAAACACCAAACATTTAGATCAATTTTATCACCCAAATGCATAAATTCTATCAACTCTATCAATTAAGAGACTATCGCCTGTTCAAATAAGCTGACAATAAAAATCAAGGACTGCAGCCCAAAACCCTTGAGTCAGCAGTACAGTAAAAGATATAATCAGCTGTCTGGTGTGGCTCAGCAGTTGAGCATTGACCCAGGAACCAAGAGGTTGCCGATCAGGGCACATGCCTGGGTTTCGGGCTTGATCCCCAGTGGGGGCTATGCAGGAGACAGTCAATCGATGACTTCCTCTCTCATTGATGTTTCTATCTCTCTATCCTTCTCCCTTCCTCTCTCTCTAAAAATAAAAAAGTATATATATATATATATATATATATATATATATATATATATATGTCAATATGCTGGCCTCAGTATGTGATTATATCTTTTAATATATATATATATATTGACTTCTTTACTTAATTTTGTGTGTAAGTTAAGACTTGCAGTACCTCGCACAGTGCCTACAACAAAAGAGTCAGAAATATTTGAATTGAGTATGTTACAAATACTAAGTACCCATCAAATGATGCCGGAACAGATGGATGAAGGGAGCTTATTCAAGTCATGAAACTTTCCATCACAGGGGTGTGCTGTTCTGCTTTGGACCTCTCATTGTGTTTGCAATTGTTCTTTCTGGCATCATTTAGGAAAGCAAAGAATCTTTGAGGTTGGGGTTAATTCAGGATTTGAATAAGACTTAAGAACTGTATTTTTCTAAGATACCCAAATCCAACCATCTAGCTACTTTTTAAAGATATTCACAGCTGTCATTTACTGTAGCTACCTATTTGTACTTCTTAATCCTTCCACCATTTTCACCATAGGGAATGTAGTCAATAATGTTGTAATAAGTATATATGGGGCCAGATGGGTACTTGAAATATCGGAGGGGGGGGCTCTCTGTAAAGTATATGATTGTCTAACCCTATACTATACACCTGACACTAATACAGAATAGTATTGAATGTAAACTGTAATTTTTAAAAAGTTAGAATCTAAAAAACAAATAAACAAACAAACAAAACATTGGCCATGAATTAATCATTGTTGAAGCTAGTGGATGGGAGACAATTATACCCTTTTTTCTACTTTTGTACATGTTTGAAATTTTTCATAATAAATTTTATTATGATCCCTCAACTTTTTTTGAGAAAAAAAAAAAAAGGATATTCATAGCAATGCTTCCTTTAACTTTTAGGTACCTAACAACAGAATATGTGGGAAATCTCCCCTAATAAATAACACCAAAAGGCCTTCAGTTGCCATTTTAGTTTATTGAGTATTTTTAAACACTGATTTATTTTCTTTTAAGAATCTAGGTACTAAATATTTGGGAATAAAAACATTCTATCTTTTGACTAAGTGTTGGAAGGCAATGAAGCTGGCAGGTTTTAAGTATTTTTAAAATGCACACAATCAGGTCCACTCTGTCCAGCCTAGGTTAGCTTACACTTTGTACATTGAGAAGGTGAGATACAAGAAAGAGGAGGGAGAGAAAGGAGGAAGCAGGAACTTCCTTTGCACCCCTGCAGCCTTCTTCCCACCACTCTCCTGTGAAAAATCTGAAACTCCTTTGAGTTTCTCTGTTTGCTGCCTGCCCAGTGATGTAGCTCAGCAATTCAATTCCCAGTTAGGGCCCATGTCCTGGTTGCTGGCTCCATCCCCTGTGTGTGTGTAGGCGGGCCGGGGGGGGGGGGGGGGGGGGGTGCAGGAGGCAGCCAATCAATGCTGTTTCTCTCTCATCAATGTTTATATCTCTCTATTCCTCTCTCTCCTTCTCTCTCTAAAAAAATCAATAAAAATATATTTTTTTAAAAAACTTGGCAAATGCCCTTTGCAAAAACCTTTATCGTTTCAACAATACAACTAGAATTCCTTACACATTAAGAACATAATACTTCATGTTACATTGGTGGCCTTCACCAAGAACTACATGACATGGCAGTTCCATACATGATACAGGTTAGTGGTTAAGGTTACACAATATAGATAATTGATTAAAGTGTTTAACAGGCTCTGGAGTCACAGGAACTTGCCTTCAGATCCCAGTCCCCACTCAGCAGCTGCCTAACCTTGGAATATTCTCTAGTTTCTGGAAGCCTCAGTCTCCTCAACCGTGAAAGCAGAATAATGGTACCTGTTCCATCCCACTGTTGTGTGAATTAAATCAGTGCTGGATGTACTCAATATAGCATGGACCTTCAAGAAGAGTAATTAGTAGTAGTATAATAAGGGTATATATGGCGTATACCCTTCAAGCACCAACAGATCTGCTAATTTGTATTCAGTGATTTTAAAATTAGCCATGGCATTTCCACCCACTCATCACTCTAAGATCCAAGTAAGAGTAAATGAATAAAAGTGACCTACAACCTGTCTTCTCTTTTGTAAGAGTTTTCTAATTAGCACATTAACTGATTCACTCCTTACAAATGTGCAATTTGTAAATACAAATGTGATTTTATAAATGCAAATGCATTACAAATTCATTGTAATTAGGCATAATTAAGAATTGCACAGTGATGTGTTTGTTTTATTTTCATGCTGAGCATTTTAAATTTAATAAATTTATTATTCCTACAAGACTATGTTAGGGCATTAATTTAAATCTCTAATATTTAATTTTAATTAAATTCACCAATATGGTCAAAGTGAATGTCAGAAATAATCCACTGCGGCCCTAATCGTTTTGGCTCAGTGGATAGAGCCTCAGCCTGTGGACCGAAGGGCCCTGTATCCATTCCAGTAAAGGGCACATACCTGAGTTGCAGCAGGCTCCTCCCCCGCCTGGGCCCTCGTGGGACTTATGCAGGAGGCAACCAATCAATATGTTCCTCTCACGATGATTGTTTTTCTCTGTTTTTCCCTCTTTCTTCCACTCTCACTAAAAATCAATGGAAAAATATCCTCGGGTGAGGATTACAAAAAAAAAGAAGAAGAAAAAGAAAAAAGAAAGAAAAGAAATAATCCACTCCCCAAATATTTGAAATTTAAATCTTCTAAACATATTTTTAGCATTTTTTCTTTACTTCTCAGATTTAGTGGATCTTAAGAACTTAATAGTGAAATTTTGTTTTCCTGGGTAGATCCAGTTGAAACGGTGCTTTGCACCTAGAAGGGCCAATTATTATTATAAACTGATTCAACAGCAACTTTATTTGCAAATTTGGAAATTCTTAACTTCAAAAACAATAAAACTAAAAAATATTTAGAAAAAACCTGAGGATGTGACTAAATAACAAAATATTTATCTAAAAAAAATCAATGCTATAGCTAACATGTTTTTCTAGATGAAACTAAACAAAGAAATCCCCAGTTAATTACACAACTACTCATTTCAAACACCCAAACTACAAGTAGTACTAAAGAACATTCAAATGTTATCCATAATGCTTTTTAAAATTTTCTAATCCATATTCAAGCTTTATATCATACTCACATTCATATCTATAAATTCACATTCATATTTATACCTCATTTCTGGTCATTATTGTATACGTACTAATTGCTGTTATTCTCTAATCTATGGCTATTCTGATGGACCGCACTAAAATCAGATAGTAAATCTGGCCTTGACTGTGACAGTCTTACATTCTTTCTCATCTGTCACTTTTATAAGTAAAGAAATATGGGGCAGATGGAAATGTTTTTTTAAAAAAATAAAACCGTGTGTTGCTGTATTCCAAATAATTGGAAGAACTATAGCGCCATCTTGTGGAAGAGAGTATCTAATTAGTGAAACACTGATTCTTTAGAAATGTAATTGAATTTCTTGGCCACCTGCTCTAGTTTCTTTCAATAATAAATTACTTTAAAACGCTCTAATTTGGAATGTCTGTCAAACAGCAAAGAAAGATATTAGCCTGAACAACTAACATATATATAACACAGAAACCATACGGTCTATGTCTGTGTTATAAAATTAACATCTTTATAGAGGTTGCCCAGAGCCAAAGAAGGAATCTGAAAAGAGGGTGAGGGGTGGGAGAAGAATAAAGCTGGAGGTCTTGGCTTCTCCATCCTTCTTTTCAAACTGAAAGGAAATCCTTAACATGACTGCAGCAGTTTCTCAAGAACTCAATAAGAAAGCATTTCCTTTGAGGAGAAACCAAGATGGCGGCATAGGTGAAACACCTAACCTGCAGCCGGGCACAACAATTTCAAAGGCACAACTAGAGGTCAGAACGGACATCGTCCAGAACCACAGGAGAGCTGGCGGACTGAAATGCCCACAGCTGGGGGGAAGGAGAAGGCCACGGGGACAATCGGGGGAGCCGTAAAAGCCTGAGGTATGGAGAAACTGGCGGAGACACGAGCACGCGCGCCTGCGGGGAGGATGGAGCCAGAGAGGAAGGGGCGGCTGACGGCCTGGCCGGCGTTCACTGGCAGGAAGGAGATAAAGGCTCCGGAGTGCGCTAAGCGCCGGCTCCGACTGCACTGAGCGCCAGTTCCGGGCGAAACCCTGGGAAGCCAGGCGCAGGCTGGGGGAATGAATCTGGGCTGTGGGGCGCAGGCACAGAGGAGCGGGGGAAGGCAGAGCTCCAGAGGCGTGCACGGGAAGGGGCGCAAAGGACGGACTGTTGCCTGCGCCACTGAACTGCCCTAGCGGGAAGGAGACATAAGCTCAGGACCGTGCTGAACCCCAGTTCCGACTGCACTGAACCCCAGTTCCGGGCGAAACCCTGGGAAGCCAGGCGCACGCTGGGGGAATGAATTTGGGCTGTGGTGGCGGAGGCACAGAGAAGCGGCGGCTCCAGACGCGCGCACTGGAAGGTGCGCAGAGGACGGACTTTTGCCTGCGCCACTGGGTGGCCCTGCTGGGAAGGAGACAGGGACGCCAGACTGCGCTGAGACCCAGTTCCAACTGCACTGAAACCCAGTTCCAGGCGAGAATCTGGGAGTCCAGATTCATTAGGGGAGGGACTGGACTGTTTGGCAGTGGGCGAAACTCCAGGGCGCGTTTCTCTCAGAGGTGTTTGCAAGGAATACAGAGGGACACAGACACAGGAGCCTCATAGGGCGGGGCTGACAGGAAGCCAAGGTTGTAGGCTCCACCCTGTAGCTCCGCCCCAGCCAAGCTGAGCAGAAGCTTTTTCCTGCTGAGTGCCTCAGGTAGTGGCTGACCCACACTGCATTGGAGACCCAGAAACGAGGGCATCTAGTGGTTGGTGGGAGATGACACCAGATTTCAATCACTTGCATAAGGGAGGCATTCTAGAGGCAGACTCAGTGAGCGCCAAGGCATTGCTGCATCAAGACCCGGCCCACAAACATGTCTCCTGCACAGCAACTCTTCCTATATGGACAAAGAGGGTCCTCACGGCCAATTGGCCTGGAGGACAATTCCTCCCAGTGACTCCAACAACATTCAAGACTTAACTGTACAAAGGAGGACCAAGATGGAGACATAGGGCGGCAGCCTGATCGTTGCCTACCACAACAATATTGAGACTACGACGGGAGAGCAGAGCAGACACCAGCCAGAAAGACCGGGGGGCTGGCAGAGCAGATACTCTATAACTAGAATAAAAGAGAGGGGTACGCAGGATGATGCTGATGCCGGTGACCCAAAGTCCACACTTTAAGAACTATGGCTCAGGCGACACAATGGTGGCCAGGAACGTGCTCGGCGCAGTTCCCCCGGCGGTCTCCGGCTGAGGGGACGGCTCCACTCGCTGCCGAGCACGGACAGACGAGCCCCTGGGAGACATGGGGTGGGAGACTCCGTGCTTGCTGACCTCCGAGTCCTTCAAGAATCTCAATGCCCCGAAGTGGCCAGGTGCGCACGCTCAGCAACTGGCCACCGTTGCAGACCCAAGGGCCGACGCAGCGACACCGGACCAGCCCACCGCCGGGCACCGGGCACACCGGAGCCTTGCCGAGCCCGCCGCCCAACGAGTTCTGCGGCAGCCGCCCTGGAGCTCTGAGAAAATGACCGAAGGAATTGCTGAGAGGGAATTGACCAACAGGAATTGGGATCAAGAAGACGAAACCCCGCTGAGACCCGAGTCCAGGCGAGCCTGCGAGCCTCTGGGCTCAGATGTGGTCACACGCCTCTGGGTCTAGGTGAGGCCTCACGCCCCTGGGTTTGGGTGAGGCCACGCGCCCCTGGGTCCAGGTGAAGCTGGATTCCGGGTTCGGGTGAGGCCATGTGCCACTGGGTCCGGGCGAATCTGAACCCTGGGTCCGGGTGAGGCCGTGGGCCCCTGGATCCGGGTAAGGCTGGGTCCCGAGTACGGGTGAGGCCGTGAGCCCCTGGATCCGGGTGAGACCACGCGACCAGGGGTCTGAGAGAGGTAACGCGCCCCTGGGTCCGGGTGGCTTCGTGCACCTAGGTCCAGGTGAGGCCACGTGCCCCTGGGTCTGAGAGAGGCCACGCACCCCTAGGTCCAGGCGAGACCATGTGTCCCTGGATCCGGGTGGGGCCTCGTGCACCTAGGCCCGGGTGGGGCCGCGTGCCCCTGGGTCTGGGGGAGGCCAGGCGTCCCTGGGTCCGGGTGAGACCGTGTGTCCCTGGATCCGGGTGAGGCCTCGTGCGCCTAGGCCCGGGTGAGGCCACGTGCCCCTGGGTCTGGGGGAGGCCAGGCGTCCCTGGGTCCGGGTGAGACCGTGTGTCCCTGGATCCGGGTGAGGCCTCGTGCGCCTAGGCCCGGGTGAGGCCACGTGCCCCTGGGTCTGGGGGAGGCCAGGCGTCCCTGGGTCCGGGTGAGACCGTGTGTCCCTGGATCCGGGTGAGACCTCGTGCACCTAGGCATGGGTGAGGTCACGTGCCCCGGGGTCTGAGAGGCCAAGCGTCCCTGGGTCCGGGTGAGACCATGTGTCCCTGGATCCGGGTGAGGCCTCGTGCACCTAGGCCCGGGTGAGCCCAAGTGGCCCTGGGTCTGGGAGAGGCCAAGCGTCCCTGGGTCCGGGTGAGACCATGCGTCCCTGGATCCGGGTGAGGCCTCGTGCACCTAGGCCCGGGTGAGCCCAAGTGGCCCTGGGTCTGGGAGAGGCCAAGCGTCCCTCGGTCCGGGTGAGACCATGTGTCCCTGGATCCGGGTGAGGCCTCGTGCACCTAGGCCCGGGTGAGCCCAAGTGGCCCTGGGTCTGGGAGAGGCCAAGCATCCCTGGGTCCGGGTGAGAACATGTGTCCCTGGATCCGGGTGAGGCCGCGTGCACCTAGGCCCGGGTGAGCCCAAGTGGCCCTGGGTCTGGGAGAGGCCAAGCGTCCCTGGGTCCGGGTGCGACCATGTGTCCCTGGATCCGGATGAGGCCTCGTGCACCTAGGCCCGGGTGAGCCCAAGTGGCCCTGGGTCTGGGAGAGGCCAAGCGTCCCTGGGTCCAGGTGAGACCATGTGTCCCTGGATCCGGATGAGGCCTCGTACACCTAGGCCCGGGTGAGCCCAAGTGGCCCTGGGTCTGGGAGAGGCCAAGTGTTCCTGGGTCCGGGTGCGACCATGTGTCCCTGGATCCGGATGAGGCCTCGTGCACCTAGGCCCGGGTGAGGCCACGTGCCCCTGGGTCTGGGAGAGGCCAAGCGTCCCTGGGTACGGGTGAAGCCAGATCCTGGGTCCGGGTGAGGCCGTGCGCCCCTGGATCCATCCGGGTGAGGCTGGGTCCCAGGCCCGGGTGAGACCACGCGCCCCTTGGGTAGGGGTGAGGCCACGTGCCCCTTAGTCTGGGTGACGCCGTGCCCCTGGGTTCGGCCGAGACCAAACCAGAGGGAGTCGGACCTCCATTACCACCATTTGTCCACCATCCAGAGCTGAGGGGTCAGTGCTGACATGTACACATAAGGAACTACTGGACATTGAAATTGGGTCTCAAAAGAACTGTTGGTCCAGGGGGAAGCTCGCTACAGATTGATTCATTTGCCTGTCAGCATAACTATTATTGCTCGTCTCACATTCAGTTCTTATTAGTATATATCTAGTGACATATGATCTCGCTCATCTAGGGGAAATGATGAACAACATAGACTGAGGAACAAGAACAGAACCAGAAGCAAGGAGGCATCGATCGGACTATCGGGCCTCAGAGGGAGGATAGGGGAGGGTAGGGGGAGGGTGGGGGGAGGGGGAGAGTTCAACCAAAGGACCTGTATGCATGCATATAAGCCTATCCAACGGTTAAGTTCAACAGGGGATTGGGGCATGCGTGGGGAGAGGGGTGGGATGGGAATGGGGGGATGAGGACAAATATGTGACACCTTAATCAATAAAGAAATTAAAAAAAAAAAAAAAACAGACTTTAAGACAAAATTAAAAAAAAAAAAAAAAAAGAAAGCATTTCCTTTAATATCCATAATCAGGAAGAAGGGAATAAGTCAAGAAGGTAGGAGGGGAAATAAGATTGGCTGGGGGCCATCAGAGCCTCATATATATCTTTATTTCTTCTACTTAGTGCAATTTCTCAAAGTGTACTGAGGGGCGACAAGGTGCCAAGCACTTGCTAAGCACGGGGAGTAAAGAGATGGACAGGCCCTTCTTCAAGATGCTTAAGAGACTAGTGAAGGGCACAGATCATTTCAAGGCAGAGGAAGTACCCAGGAAGACCAGTCTGGGAGTTCGCGCCATCTGCAGAACACCGAGCATAATAACCTCGAGGGGAAAGAGAAAGGAAAGGTTTTTCACTCATGCTCCCAAATTAGTGAATAGAACTGCGGTGGGCAGTTAGACAGACAGAAGCAGAGCAAGGATGATGGGCCAGGTACAGAGGGTCACCAGGGTAGAAAGCCTCGGTGCCTAGCAAGGAACAATTGTAGGGTGGGACCTTGCCCCCAGGGTGACCTTCCCTCCCCTAGCATATTGCTGGTCATGCAGTTTAGACCTTTCCTCCCTGGAGGTAACATCTAGACCTCAATTGTATTTCAGCTCCAGGCCCAGAAAAGCAGCAAAACCAGACCAGCAATACCTTGGCTGACCTCAGGGCTAGACGCATTAGATAATGACCCCCTGCTCTGGTGCCGGCCAATTGACCCTGAAAGGACACACCTGGAAAACTGCTGAATAGTCTATTGCAGTGGTCGGCAAACTGCGGCACATGCGGCTCTTTGGCCCCTTGAGTGTGGCTCTTCCACAAAATACCACGGCCTGGAGAGTCTGTTTTGAAGAAGTGGCGTTAGAAGAAGTTTAAGTTTAAAAAATTTGGCTCTCAAAAGAAATTTCAATCGTTGTACTGTTGCTATTTGGCTCTGTTGACTAATGAGTTTGCCGACCACTGGTCTATTGAGATCCTCCCCTGAGACTTCCCCCAAAATCTCCACCCTTAGGACAGAGGACCCAGTGTGCTCTCCCTCCTGAGAGCAGCATGCCCTGGCCTTGCCCTCCCTGTCCAGGTCCTCTTCCCCCAGGCATGTCACCTTTACCTTCCTCACTCCCCAGCTCCAAGGGCCCTTCCTTTACCTCTATAACTTGTTCTCTAAGCCCGTATCTTCTACAAATTCCTACTTCTACCCCTGTGATTGTTCTAAATAAATGTGCTCTTGTAGTTTGAGTCTTGACTCTGGATTCTTTCTTAGCCAGAACTCAAGTACCAAGATTGCTAAACCCAGGTTCTGACTGACCCCGCTACTCTTAACACCTGGTGCCATTCCCGCCGCTGCCTACAGAACCAAATGATGAAACCCTGGGTGAACCTTATGCCCCGCCATGCTTCTCCAAGTGCTTTACAGACTACTGTGTATACCAGACGAACCCGAAAAGGCAGAGTACAGAATGTCCTTTTTTGTAGAATCAAATACCCTCTCCTTTTTTTGTGCTTCCATGACAATTTATTCATAACCTAATATGAAACTTAACTTCCTATGAATAATCATTAATAATTATTTACCTGCCTGCTTGTACTAAGACTACAAGCTCTTTGAAAATCAAGACTGCCTTACTCATTCTTTTACACTTAACACTAACCACAGTGCATATTCAGCACTCGACACAAGTTTGTTGAGTTAAATCAATTGTATCGTATGATAGTATTTGTGCTTGGCCACAATGATACGCTCCTGGATGAGAATCATGAAGGTATTCCTTAAGACCCCCAGACCAGCACAAAAAATGAGTGGTGCAGGGATATTTCCAAGGTTGTCATTTACCAAACTCTGGTTTTAGGTCTTTAACCTCTGAATCTATTTTTAAAATTCCATCTCTTGAACAAACAAGGACAGTTAATTTAAAAAAAAAAAAACACAAAAAAAAAACTTGTCTCTATATCTGTATCTATGTTTTTAATTTGGGGGTGGAGAACTTTGGGATGATTTTTTTTTCTAAAATTTTCTTTCTTTAAACAAATAAAAATCTAAAGCGGTGGATTGCTTAACTGCTAGAGAACTAAGAAAAAAAGCAAGAAAAATCAATATTACTCAAGAAGATGACAAACTTCCCAGAGTGCTTGCTTCCCTCCTCCTCACCGGTCCTCTCTCAACTTAGTTCCCACCCAACCCTCCACCTGGATTTTATTCTTTACCTAAAACAGGGGTGGGGAACCTTTTTCTGCCAATGGGCAATTTGGGCCATACAAAACTATCAACAGAAAAATTAGCCTGGTATATCTGGTAAAACATTTAATTACCTCACCCCTAATGCCTTGGCAGGGCCAGACCAAATGATTTCAGGGGAGGGGAGGGGGGCCTTATACGGCGCTCGGGCCAGATGTTCCCCACCCTGACCTAAAATATTAACACCTGATTACAGAAGAGTTAACAGCAGCCACAGAAAGAGGATTCATTATAAATCATTAACAAAGAGCAATTTGGAATATAATTTCTGTTTTATTTGAATAACTTTTATTTCTGTTTTACTTGGCTACTTTTAGGCACTCCCCTCAAGATAGTCACATGAATGCAAAAAGAAACAGAACTCGCTCACCAACATTTAACCAAAATGGAAGTAACGCTCTCTAGAGAAGCTACCATTAAACCAGTTCAACGTGTCCTGCCCTTGTTTGTGCCTGGAAGCTGCACTAAGGAAGGCTAACACTAGGATTGCAACATGTGTTCACAGAGCAAGAACCTAATTCCCAGCATCTCTATTTTTAAGTGGAGGCCAATGGTTTTACAAGTTGGGTTGCAAAGAAGAAATGCTTCAGCAGTCATTAAATACTGTAAGAAGGGAAAAGCCTTGATGTGAAATAACAATTTCTTTAGCTCTTTATAGGGTCAAGGACTTAAGCATCGCCTATAAAATGCAATGCCAAAATGCGGAAAAGTCATTATAATGCACTGCAAAGTTCTCTCATTTAAAATGCCACTCAGACGTGTACTTTGGTAATAATACAAAGTGCTAAGCATGAAGTTCATATTACAATTTATTTCGTAACTCCTACTTTTGATTAAACAAGATAGTTACACGAAGGTCCAGGCGTAGTATCTGGTACTTAATTGTTTCCTTCCCCTTTCCTTTTGGAAATAAGACACCGTGGGCATGTTTCTCATTTCCTTGGCAATATTATTAAACCTCTCTGAATCTCAGTGTCTTCCTGTGAAGGATAATAGCACCACCTCATCCAGTCATCAAAAGGGACAACAGATATAACAGACATAAATAGCTAATTTTAAGTAGTTGCTCCGTAGAAAGTAATTATCATTATTAGCACTGTTATTTTTAGAGTTTGGTATATACTGCATACCCAAACTTCTAATTTTCACAGTATTCTTCAAAACCCAGATCTAAATAGACAAACTGTGCTCAAATCTTGTTGGTGTTACACACAAAACCTCGAAGGCAAGTAAGAACAATTATGTTTCATATTTTTAAATATGAGTGTGTTCAAAGTGTCATCTTTGGGATTTTAATAAAACAGAATTGTCCATCTGTAGTCTAGTTTGTTCGATATTTAGCAAAAATTAGTTTCCAAAAAGAAAATCCAATTGTACCCATACAAGAATCCTCGTAGCAGCTGGATGAAAAATCTGAGATCTCGTTGAAAAAGACAAGACTCGGTTCTTTAGCAGCTCTGAGGTAAAGCTGAAAATGCCAAAGGGAGTTTTTTTTGTAGATGCTATTTTATTACCCTTTTCAGCCATTTTCCACTTGAATGCCTTTTAAACTTGTGATTTAGCCACACTTTATTCTTTATTGTATTTCAACCTGGGAGGCAAATAAGTTAATCAACTGAAGACCTGGAACCACCAAGAATTCTGGTTCTAGTGCTAGCATTGATTTAGCTATTAAAATTCTGTTCATTAAATTAGGATAATAACCTGATAACTTTCGGAAATGTGCTGGCAAGAACTCTTGCTTTGGCCCTGGTTGATCTTTATTAGCCATGTTATCTGTTCTAGTGGTTTCAGCTGTCATTCCTTAACAGAATGTACTCCAAACATTTCAAGCATTCTGCCCTGCACATCTCTCTGGATGTCCCATAGTCACTCAGATTTCATCTAAAGTCACACTCATCTTCATAACCAAAAACAGTTCTTTATCTGGTTTCCCCAGTTCTGATTAAAGAAGCCACTAACCTCACGGACACTGCATTTAACACATTCATTTTTAATCCATCCCAGTCAGTTAAAAAGGTTAACTTACTCTACCTCCACCCTAGCTCTTACAATTAACTTCTTACCTCTAGAGTCGTAATAGTTTCTTAATGGCCTCTCTGCCTCAGTTTCCTCCCTCTAGTCCATCTAGAACAGTGGTCGGCAAACTCATTAGTCAACAGAGCCAAATATCAACAGTACAACGATTGAAATTTCTTTTGAGAGCCAAATTTTTTAAACTTAAACTTCTTCTAACGCCACTTCTTCAAAATAGACTCGCCCATGGTATTTTGTGGAAGAGCTACACGCAAGGGGCCAAAGAGCCGCATGTGGCTCGCGAGCCGCGGTTTGCTGACCACTGACCTAACCTGTCTCTCAAGCACCTCCAGGCTGTGTGTATTTCTCTGGTGATACTTATCTTACAATAGAGTCACACCTCTTAGATTCTAAAATCATAAATAAAACCGTGAATAATCACCCTGGAAAAGTCCTCTGACAGGCGCCCCCCTGGAGACCATTAGCTGGTTTGGCACAGCCACTTTCCTCCAACATTGGAACACAGTCCTGTGTCTTTGGTTGAGCACCGGATGAAGTAGTTGGCTTGCTTTTCGGGTCCATTTTATATGAAAAATGCATACATGCCTATCGTTAAAAGGTAGAATCATTCTCAGCTCAGTGATATGCTGCACTTCAGAGGCCCCCAGCATAGAGGCTAACCAGGAAAACCACTGAGTCAAGTATTCCTGCCCTGCTGGCTCCAGGCAGCACTGCCAGCACTATTGAGAGTGTACATTTTCTCTTTTTTTATTTCTGGGATTATTGGTTTATTTTGTTAAGATGATGAAATTCCACTGTTAATTCTTTTAAGCTAGTAATAATTATTATTTAGGTACTTGCCTTGCCTTCTGCCCTTGAACTCTGAAGGTAGGAATCATGTCATATTCCTATCTAGAACATGTCTACATAGAACTTTCACTGCACTGTCACCCTGTAAATATTTTCTCAACAAATCAAATTTGCTATGATTTGTTTGAAATATTAAGTGAATAACAGGGAGGTTTTAAACAGAATATTCCTAATAAAACTTTTATTTATTAAGAATCTATATCTTTTTTCCATGAAGTCATAGTGGCAAAGTCTTTTCTGTTGCAATCATTTAAAAGCAGCAGCTTTTTTTTTTTTTTTTTTCAAAATAAATTGGTCTATTTTAAGCATAACATAATATCAGAAGCTCCAGTGGAGGCAGTGACATAAAGATATACTTGTTATCTGTATTTGATAACCAAAACATAGATAGATAGATAGATAGATAGATAGATATACACAGATTTTTATATTTATATTCCAAAATAATAATAATCAACAGTTATATTAAACTGAAAATAAGGAAATAACTAATGTAATGTGTCATCCTATCTAATAAAAGAGTAATATGCAAATTGACTGCACCTCTGCCACACCCACAAGCCACACCCACCAGCCAATCAGGAGCAAGTATGCAAATTAACCCAACCAAGATGGCTTCGGCCACGGAGAGAGCAGGAGGCTTAGGTTTCCCTGGCAATGGAGGAAGCCAAGCTTTCTGCCTGCCCTGGCCTGCCTTGCCTCTGCTTAAGGCTACAAAGTTTCAATTATAGAAGATAAATAAATCCCAACAAAAATGGCTGCAGCCACAGAGCAAGAAGGAGGCTTGGCTCTGCTCAAGGCTACAAAGTTTCAATTGCAGAAGATAAATAAATCCCAGATACCAGGGCCTCTGCTTGGGTCGCTGGGGGGCGTGGCCAGCCTGCAAACCACCACAGGCCCCTCGCCCAGGCCACCCCATGCCCCAAGGGAACCCCCACCCTGATCCGGGACACCCTTCAGGGCAAACCAGCCAGCCCTCACCCGTGCACCAGGCCTCTATCCTATCTAATCCTAATAAAAGAATAATATGCAAATTGACCATCACTCCAACACACAAGATGACTGCGCCCATGTGGTCAAAGATGACTGCCCCCATGTGGACACAAGATGGCCGCCATAAGATGGCCAGCAGGGGAGGGCAGTTGGGAGGGACCAGGCCTGCAAGGGAGGGCAGTTGGGGGCGATCAAGCCTGCAGGGGAGGGAAGTTAGGGATGACCAGGCCGGCAGAGGAGGGAAGTTGGGGGCGACAGGGCCTGCAGGGAAGGGCAGTTGGGGGTGACCAGACCTGCAGGGGAGGGCAGTTAGGGGTGATCAGGCCTGCAGGGGAGGGTAGTTAGGGGCAAACAGGCTGGCAGGGGAGCAGTTAGGCATCAATCAGGCTGGCAGGGGAGTGGTTAGGGGGTGATCAGGCTGGCAGGCAGAATCAGGTTAGGGGCAATCAGGAAGGCAGGCAGGCCAGCAGTTGGGAGCCAGCAGTCCTGGATTGTGAGAGGGATGTCTGACTACACGTTTAGGATCGGGCCTAAATGGGTAGTCGGACATCCCTCGAGGGGTCCCAGATTGGAGAGGGTGCAGGCTGGGCTGAAGGACACACCCCCGTGCATGAATTTTGTGCACCAGGCCTCTAGTCATAATTATATTAGAATCACCAAAAAATATCCCAGAAAAAACTTAATCATACTACCCCATATAACCTAAGATTGTTACTGGAGCTACTTGAATATTTACTTTGGGGAAGTCTAAGCATCCAAAGCTGCTTCTAAAGTCTATTCAAATAAACCACCCTTTGTGTGTTGAGGGACATACAAAAATAAATGCTGGACTTGCTGCCTCGTCCTCCTGATACCTGTGTTTGATTCTTGCTGAGCTTTAGGGATGGAATCGACCCTGCAGCATCCGAAAGTGCACACTGGGCGGGTCTGAGGCGCCACCCTGAGTGGGCAGGGCTGCTGGGCACCCAGAGGCACCCGAAGGGCAGCTGAGGGGGGGTGCAGGGGGGGCTCTGGGCGTGTCACACGGCCTCGCTCCCCCAGCAACACCCGCGGGGCTTGCAAAATGTCCCTGGGAATGTGGATCCGAGTGAAGGGCGTGGTTTCGTGGCGACCCCTGGAGAACTCAGGGGGCGTTGCTGCAGGCTGCCCTCTGGGGGCCGCGGGAGGAAATGGCTTCAGGGGGTGTGAGGAAGGTTTCGTGGGGAACACCAGCCACACTGGGCACTGAGGTCAAGGACCCCATTTGGAGCTGAGGAGATGAATATGCCTCCTGAGACTCCATCCCTCCTAGAAGCTGCTAGCTTTTCGCACACATCCAGAGACATTGCCCTAAAGGAGAAAAGTTACATGTCAGAGCCAGAGAATAACAGACTATCTACAGGCTTTGGGATCAGACAGACTTGTATTCAAATCCAAACGTTGCTGTTTATGAGCAGGATGAGGTAAATAATATAATTAATCTCTCTAATCTTCACTTTTCCTGATTTGGAAAATGAGACGTGCTTGGTATGGACGGTGCTTCAAAAATAGAATAGATTCAATAAAAGGAAGTTGTACTACTTGTTTTGTTAGTTTTATTTGACAATGCGGTTGGAATCTCCGAGGCTCTGGGTGTATTATTCAGCGCTGTCCCCCGCTATCTTTAATAAAAATCCACCCAGACTCTAGACCAGTAAGAGCCAGACCAGGCAAAACATGAGGTGTCTCGGGAAAGTCTACTACTCCCAAACCTTCTGTGTTTTGTACTTTGGGTACAGGTTTTTGCTTTTGGGTGTTATTTTATTTTATTTTATTTTTATTGTTGTAAGAATTGCATAGGTTCTCTTTTTTCCCCCCATTAACCTCTTCCAGCCCGCTCCCCTCCTCCTCTCACCCCCCACCCCCACCCCACCACCCCATTGTCTGTGTCCATGGGTCATGATATAGGCATACAAGTTCATTGGTTGATCTCTTCCCACCCACTGCCTTCCCTCAGGTTCAACAGTTTGTTCTGGGCACAGGTTTTTCATTGTTCTCACAGTCATCAAATTGTACCTATCCAAGCCCCCACCTAGTGTAGCCAATGTATTGAAATGGATTTCCAACTGCATGTCTGGGAACTTTGATTCCTGAGCCTCATCCTGAATTACAGTCGCCAGAGTCAGCAGGGCTGGGAGGAAATGAGGTGGGAAGGGCCAACCTCCCTAACCTCTGCCTATCCCTTTGCCTGGTATTGGTGTCTGTACCTAGGCTTCACCTTTTAAACATCCCAACATCAGGCACATCTGGCACCTGGTTTAATGATTCTAATCCCCCCTGATGCTGCCACCCAGAAGTTTCCACTGTCCCATCGGTCTTTGCATTAGACCCTGGGACAGTGATTCAGCCTGGGTTTAAACTGTTTCACCCTCAACCTAGATTTGTAAACTTGAGGTCTCTTTAGCGACAGTTTTCCCCAGCCCTCCCTCACCGCACAATATCCCCATCTTAATCTCAGATTGTTCCTTCCTCCCTAACAGTTCTCTACAGACCAGATAGTATGGCTGCAGTATTTTCTATAAGAAAAGATGAGGGCTAGAGTTGTTGTCTGGAGACACCAAACTAGCAATAAGATTTTTGATAGAGGATGTGGCTTGATTTCATTAGTTAGTTTCTTTTAATATTCTTATCAAGGAAAAATTCAGAGACACACAGAATTGACTATTAAAAGCGTTCTCCATCCTCTAATCAAGAATGTAGTCTAAACACAATAACTACATATTATTAATTAATATGGTGGCTTTTGTCTAATCCCTTTATGGCAGAGCATGTGCTTAGAGTTTTGTCACTGGCTGGGTTGTTTTTTTATTTTTTTCATGTGTGTTTTTTTTTTTTCTGTAATAATTATGGATTCCCACTGATACATCTATTTTCTTCTCTGGCACCCCTAGTGACCAGGAACATGTATTTCCAGGATAGCAAGATAGGAGATGAGTAATACTGCAATTAATTAGTGGCCTAAGGATTGCAAGGGGTAATAAAGTGTTCACACAGATATTACACTACAATTTAGACTTGTTAGACCTCAATGCATCCTCATAGATGGACACAGATATTCATCTTAAAGTTCTACAGACCTCTCATTTCCTCTCCTGTCTCAGTTTAGCATTCCACATTTTATGTTCTTAATGATTTGTAAATTAATGAATTCGTTGCGGAGGAGAAATTAATCTTTCTGGGTGGATGTTTGTCAATATTAATATGAGATAATGTTCAAATGCTGTGCTGGTACATTCTGTTCTACAAAAACAAGTGCTGTCTCCATCCGCATGTGAAATAAGCAACACCAGCCAATTAGGGAAACTAATCTTTGAATTACTTTGAATGAAACATCAAAGGATCAGATGCCAGAAAAGGCAACAACAGATTTCTTTCCCCGTATTCACATTATAAAACTGCAACTCTGGAAAATATTTTTCTAGGAGTTCCCTGCTTCCTAGAGTCACTGTCACCCGGTTTTGACATAAAGTATTTCAGGCACCCAATTTAGAAAACAAGTAGCTATTAAATTTCCAAAATGTCTATTTCCATAGATATTTTAATAACAGAATAATGTTGATGTGCTTCCCTCTGCCTCCTTCTCCAAAAGTAGGCAGTTCAAGGTGTGTTTATTCATTCTTACAAATATATTTCCCCACTCTGTCAAAAAGAGAAGCATAATTCAATTGAAGTGTATCCAAACTATGCTTCCTTATACCACATTATGTGACAAGCTGTAAATAAAATTAACTTTTTATGAATACATAATGCATGGGATATGTTTCCAGGGTTGCATATAAAGAGTGTTTTAATGGCATACATTTTTCTAGGCAACCAAAAGCAAGTTGCTACTTCAACAACCCACAGACTGAATATAAAGCAATATTAAAGTGTTCCAGCTCAAACTTGTAGTCCTAGCGTCTGAAATATTGACATGCCAGCACAGTAAGCTTCCTCTAGAAAATTACATTTTTAGGAAATTATGTTGGCCACCATGAACTTTTTTTATACTTCAAGTATTTAGTACCATAAGAATAGAACTTTTTTAATATTAAATTTCTTTAAATGGTGTCTACCACCATTTAAAGAAATTTAACATTCTATGACTGGGAAACAGATAACAGAACCAATTTTTTATAATTTAGCAAGAAAAGCAACAAACCAAAGATCACGCATAATGGGGAAGTTGTCACAGCATATTATACTGAAAAGCTGGATATAAACTTTATTTAAAGAATAGTTCTGATTTCAAATTATATATATTCTTTAAAAAGCCTGGAAGAAATCCAACAAAATGCTATCAGTAGATGTCTCTTAGAGATGCATGTTCTTTCTGTGTATCTTTCTGTATTTTTCCATTCTCTGCAGTAAGCATTAATTTCACTTTCAGAAAGTAAAAATAATTATAAAGCACCTATTATGTGCCAGGCTCTGCCCTAGGCACTGGGTTTGCAGCAGGCAACAAAACAAAGTAAATTCCTGCCCTCATAGAGCTTGCATTCTTCAAAGGAGAATAATAACCAAATGAATGTGTAAATAAGCAGATAATAGCCAAATAAATGTGTAGATAAATAGAATGTCAGACGGTGATGAGTGCTATAGAGGTAAAAAATAATAATAACAAATCAAGTTAAGGAGATGGGGAAATATAGGGAATGGGGAAGTGTGCTTTTATACAGATGGTCAGGGAAGGCATTACTCATGAGTCAACATGTAGGGAGGGAGAGACGTGCAGGAAGTGAAAGAAGGAATCTTGCAGGTATTTGGGGGATGAGGGCTCTAGGCAGGAGAAAGCCCCTGATGCAGAAGGGAGCTTAGCATGTTTGAGGAAGGGTGAGAGCTGGAGCTCTGCGTGAGGAGGAGAGTGGTAGATGGTGGTGAGCTCAGAGAGAGAGCTCAGACTCAGGGCTTGAGACACTGATACACCCTCAGCTTAAAGGCTTTAAGAAAAGGAGTGCCATGGTGTGACTTGCATTTGAAAGGGGAGGCCCTGGCTGCTGTGTGCAGAATAGACAGTGGAGGGCACAGGTAGAAGCTGGGAGAGGAGTCAGAAACTGTTACAGGGCTCCAGGGAGAGGTGACATTCAGATCAGAACACCACCAGCAGGGTGGTGAGAACCGATCAGATACCAATGTGCACTATACACTTTGGTAGCTGTATGTCAAAGGGAATGAGAGAGGGATTTGGGAATTGTTCATAATAAAGTGTGTATTTCCATATGTGATGGTCACTTTTGTGTGTCAACTTGACTAGGCTAAGGGATACCCAGATAGCCAATAAAAATTATTTCTGGGTGTATCTGTGAGGGTGTTTCCAGAAAGGATTAGCAGTTGAGTAGGTAACTGAGTAAAGGAGAGGGCCCTCACCAGTGCAATGGGCATCACTCCTTGAGATCCTGAGTAGAACTAAAAGGTGGAGGAAAGACAAATGTGCTATTTCTACCTTCTCCAGCCCCAAGGTAACCAAAAGTGTTCTGGACCTCAGGCCTTCTGACTCAGCTGAATTCACCACTGGCCTTCCCGGGTCTCCAGCTTGCAGACAGCAGATCATGAGATTTCTCAGCCTTCATGACTGCACGAGCCTATTCTCTCTCTCTCTCTCTCTCTCTCTCTCTCTCCCTCTCTCTCCCTCTCTCTCTCTCTCCTTCTCCCTCTCTCTCTCTCTTTCTCTCTCTCTCTCTCTCTCCCTCTCCCTCCCTCTCTCCCCTTATTGGATTGCTAGCTTCATTGTTAACTGCATTTACTCAGTTTCTTTATGCCAGGTACATATTTCTAGGCACTCTCACAAGTTTACCTCATTTAATTTTCACAGACGCCCTGAATGACACATGTTATTTTTCAGAGGTAGGTACAATAGTGGCCCTCAAAGATGATCATGCTTTAATTAGCAGGCCCTGTGATTATGATATTTTACATGGCAAAGGGGACTTTGCAGATATGATCAAGGTTAAGAATCTTGAGATGAGATTATCCTGAATTATTTGGTGGGCCCAATCTAATTGCATGGGTCCTGAAACAAAGAGAACCTTTCCTGGTTGCTGTCAGAAAACCAGAAAGATGGCAGTGTAAGAAGGAAACAACTTGCCATTGATGGGGGGGGCCACAAGCCAAGAAAAGCAGGTGCCCTCCCAGAAGCTAGAAAAGGGGAAGCAATGGATTCTCCCCTAGAGCCTCCAGAAAGGAAGACAGCCCTGCTGACCCCTTAATGTTTGTCCAGTGAGACTCCTGTCAGTCTTCTGATCTCCAGAGCGGTAAGATAAATGGTTTTAAGCCACTAAGTTTGTGGTTGCTTATTACAGATTAAGTAATAAGCCATAACAGATTAAGATACATCCCTTCTCGTGTAATTTGAAAACTCTAGAGAAATAAGTTCTTGTTCTAACTTTTGCTCAGCTTCATCTTCTGGGTCCCCTGTCCTGTCACCTTATCATCACCCTTAGTTGTCCCAGGGTGTGCCACCCACCTTCCCTCTAATGCTCTGCCACACACATCTAAAGCAATGACTATCACCTCTTTCATGCAGCTTTCAAAAATAAGTCTCTTATCTATCCCTTATTCAGTGGTATATTGTGTACATATTAAACTATATGAAGAAATGTCACCATAAATATTAACCAAAAAGGTAAATATGTAGGACCTCAAATATGTACTCATAATGGATTAAAATCTGGCAGATTTGTAAATGTGTTAATTAGGACCTAAATACACAGACTAGCTCTACCAGACTGCATTCAATATGCTCCCCAAGTTGCGGCCTCAGGCACATGATCGATATGTCTGCCTTTCTACCTGGGTCTGGGAGGTAAGTCAGGTTGGTCTTTCACTACAAGAAACCCAAAATGGGAAGGTCTGTTCTAACCTCAGGCCTGAAATGACATTCCCTCATTCCAGATTCACCAGAAAGCCCTGCACTTGGGTAATTATTGGCTTGTCATTATAAAAGATGGAACTTTGATTCTACCAGTTCATAAATAAAAGAACTGAATATCTTATCTAGTCTGTGAAGACATCAAACTAGAATGAATATCTATATATCTATATCTATATCTATATCTATCTATCTATATATGTCTTTATTTATTTATTTTTATTTTATTTTTTTTAGATTGAGATGCAGGCTCCCTGACTACCCTGTTCGATGCTGTATTCTCAGCACCCAACACAGCACATGTCACTGTAAGTAGACTCTCAATAAATCTTGAATAAATAATTAATTAAATAAGGGTGTAGGTCAAGTTTGTTTGATTGTCTTTGTAACTTCGCTAGCCATGCCTTTCTTCTATGTGTGGGTACTTTTCCTACTTTCCAAGACTCCCCCATCCTGGTCCTGGGCCCACCTGCCTCCAGCTTGGGCCAATCCTATACTTTCCCACCCAGGGAAAACAAGGGATATGTTGTTTGATTTTGAACTGACTCTGTTGCGAGATTGCTTCAATTCTTTGGACCAGACAAATGTTTACAGAGGTCAGTAGGACCTCTCCTGAGGGCTCCTGAACTGCGAGAGAGTGCAGGCTGGGCTGAGGGACCCCCACTGAGTGCACAAATTTCATGCACCAGGCCTCTAGTTATACCAGTGATGGCGAACCTCTGACACACGTGTCAGCACTGACACGCGTAGCCATTTTTGATGACACGCGCGCTGAGGCGGCCGCATGCCAAGGATGAAACATTTGCTGCTCCTGAGGATGAAACATTTGAGAAATAATGTTTTTTCCTCAAAGTGACACAATACCCGAGTTATGCTCAGTTTTTTGGCGAAGTTTGACACACCAAGCTCAAACGGTTGCCCATCACTGAGTTATACTATGAAAATAATTAAACAGAGAGACATAATCAGATTGTCATTAAAAAGTTGTGTTGTTGTTTTTTTAATTTCTCTGGCTCCTATAAGGACTAGATATTGGAAATACTCAGGAAAAAGTGAAAAGAGACCAATTTGGAAATTATTGCAATAGTAATAATGAGAGTGGCCATAGAATGAAAAGAAGTAAATGAATTAAAGATATAAAGCCTGCTGCTCTTAACCATTATGCTATATTGCCTCCCAATGAACGGCTCTGATAAACTTGGCCTAAGGTTTAATGCCTAATTAGGTTATTGCATTTTTCAGACTAAGAATATTAGCATTTTAACAGAAGATATTTTCTTAATATACTGAAGGAAATTATTACAGGAGGGCTGAGGATATATTTATTTCTTACATTTCTCTCAGATGGTTAAAATTAGTTGCCCATGGTTCCACGTTAGTAAACAGTGGTACTGGGATAGTAATGTCTAATAAAAATGTCACAATGATGGCCTTTGCATATCAGCAGTTGACAGGTTAGAGTTGATATTTTTTGGATGGAGAACTTAATCTATGTGCCTTAATCTTTGCATTCTTCCATTGATAAACTATAAGACAAGGGTAATAAAACATAGACATCATGACAGGCATGCCAAACACATACTCCTGAGTCTGGCTGCAGCTGAGGACTCAAGCAGGGAATTAATCATGTACCCTCACGTGGAGAGATGTCATTGAGTGATATATTGTTTATTTATGAATTGAAGATACAGAGTTAAGGTATCGCCTTTTAGCCTCCTGCCATATATCAGCCAAATCAACATAAGCATAAAAAAAGCACAGGAGACAACTGGCCATGGTGATGGATTTCTTGGTCTTTGGAGAGCATGGTGTTAGAGGCTGAGTCATGGAGAGCCCCTGGAGTGTACAGCAGGCTGTGCTGTGAAGAAGCCTGAAGCATCAATAGTGAAAAAGTTCAACAGTCTGTAAAGGCTTTCTAACTAGGCAGGTATGCTTCTCCTAACTTTACAAAGAAGTCGAGTAAGCCGTGGAATAGTTCAGCACTTTGTCCAAAATCATGCAGCTAAGGAATGACAGAGAATGATCTGCTTTTAGATTATTCTAAATTGTTAACACATTCAAGACCCATGCATGCTCCTCAGAGCCCCTACTGAATGACTGTGTTCATCTCCAAGCCAGTGCAGGCTCACCTGATTACCTGCCAACCCACCAGGATAAAATTCCAAACAATTCACAGATGGCCATTGTTCAAACCCTCATGCTGAATTTCACAATGGCTGTCCCTAAGTCACACTCCATGTCAGGAAAAAAAAGGAGACCTGATGATGGCTTAGTCATTCTCCTTTAAGCAATACAGCATGTGGCCCGAATCCCTAAGCAGAGGTGACAGAGGACACAGAAAAAGAGAAGGAGAGAGATAGGAAGGCTATTGAAAGGAAGAAGAAAGAAGTGTGGACACTATTGTGGGTCCACATTATTATCCACATCTTGGTCTTTTTACTCTTCTTGCCTCGGATGGGTACTAAGAACTAAATATTTGTGTCCCATAAAATCCATATATTAAAGCCTTAATCACCAATGTGATGATATTAGGAGATAGGGCCTTTGGAGTTGATGGGATAGTGACTTTATAAAAAGAGAAAGAGACACAGATCTTTGTTTATATAGAGGCCATGTGTGGGTCTAACCAGGAAGGAGTTCCTCACCAAGAACCTGACTATGCTGGTACTCTGATCTTGGACTTCCAGCCTCCAGAATTGTGAGAAATTAATATTTGTTGTTCATACCACTCAGTCTGTGGTATTTTGTTATAGTAGCCCAAACTAATTTTAATGCTTTTATATATTTTTTAATATATTTTATTGATTTTTTACAGAGAGGAAGAGAGAGGGATAGAAAGTTAGAAACATCGATGAGAGAGAAACATTGATCAGCTGCCTCTTGCACACCCCCTACTGAGGATGTGCCCGCAACCAAGGTACATGCCCTTGACCGGAATCGAACCTGGGACCCTTGAGTCCGCAGGCCGATGCTCTATCCACTGAGCCAAACTGGTTTCGGCTAATGCTTTTATATTAATACAATATGGCAGAAAAGGTGTTAGAATTCACTTTTTAAATCTAGTACAACAAATCTCATTTTCTTTATTTCTTATGAGAAAATTAATTGGTGTTTAAGTTGTTTTGGATTATCTTTCACTTTTCAAAAATGCTGTTGTCAGTTAAATCAAGAGACAGCCTCTTTACAAAGTTAGAAATGCATAGATAATGTAATTATTATTTTAGATGTCAAGGAAAACAAAGAATTATTTTGTGTTTCTTTAAATCCTAAATTGGATAATCTGAGTATTGTTTATTAGGAAAAATTAGTAAGAAAATATAAGGAAGATAATATCTCACCAAGCCCCTCTTCATATTATCTTTCATCTAAGATATTTTTAAGCACTTATCTTTCATCTGAGAATATATGTATGCTATTAACTTTTATGTACATACATACTAGAGGCCAGGTGCATGGATTTCTGCACCAGTGGGGTCCCTCAGCTTGGCTTGCGCCCTCCTGCAATCTGGGACCTGTTGGGGGATGTCAGAGAGCTGGTTTCAGCCTGATCCCAGCAGGCCATGCGAGGGACCCATAGGTGCATGAATCTGTGCAGCGGGCCTCTAGTGTGCATATAAGATCTTTGGTTTATTTCTTCCCACCCTGCCCCCTCCCCACTTCCCTCAGAGATTCATCAGTCTGTTCCATGTTTCCATGCCTGTGGTTTCCGCTACTGCATTGAATGTCTGCTCCCTGGTGGTCAGTGCACCTCATAACTACCGGCCAGTTGGCTGGTTGGCCAGTTGGCCTGTCACTTAGGCTTTTATATATATAGACTAGAGGCCCGGTGCACGAAAATTCATGCACTGGGGGGAGGTCCCTTAGCCTGGCCTGCCCCCTCAGGGGATATCCCACAGTCTGGCCTCCCTCTGCGGGAGGCAACCAGGCTGATCAGGGGAAGGCACCACCCCCATCACCCCGCTGCTGCTGCCACTGCTGGCCGTGGTGGCTGTGAGATCTGAGCCCTGGGCCTCGCAGCCGCCGGGGCTCATGGCTCCCTGAGCCCATGGCTGTCATGAGCCCACGGCTGCCTGAGGCCCAGGCCTTGCAGCTGCCTGAGCCCATGGTTGCTGTGAGCCCCAGGCCTCATAGCTGCTGTGGCTTTGTCCGTATGGATGTCTGGAAGACGTCCGCCCTAATTAGCATATTACCCTTTTATTGGTATAGATAATTACACAAACATATACTGATGTGAAAAAATAATTTAAAACACAATCTTCTCACAACCCAAAATCATCTCCACCCAGATGGTTGAGAAAGAAAATACTTTTATTTTTTAATAAGCATTAAAACAGAATCTGATGTTCAATGGGCAATGCACTAAGAGATTGCAAAGCGAAAGGAATCTTGCCCTCTTATATGGCCAAGCAGATATAACCCATTCTGCAAAATAAACCAACATACATACATATATAAGGTGAAGGAGAAAATAAAATCAGCAGTGCTAACAACTGATGCACTAGTGTGCTACACGTGTTCATTCAACACTGAGATTTTTAAAAATGAAAATGTTCTTTAAAAAGTTTGTCATTATTCTATAACAGTAGGGAGCCACTCACAGATCTATATGAGTAACTTTAAAAATATAACCAAACTAACATTAACAGAGGTAACTATTTGTTGAATTATCATCAACTTGAAAGTTTTTGTAAATGGTATGGAAATACCCACCACCATTACTGGCTTTCATAAATCTTGAGGCGAATTGTGTCCTTTAACTTTTCTGTGAACTTTCAAAGCCCAAGTAAACCTTGGTCAAATTTTCAAGCTGAAATAATTAGGAAACTAAACAGTGAATGTTCAAAGCACTCTAACAGTTTCCCATATTAATGGAAGAGCTTTGAAATGCTTAACCATAATATTCCTGTGGCTTTTTATAAGGATTAAAGTTCCAAAAAAATTTTTTTTTGTGATCTCTACAGCAACTAGGTAAGAGGGGGTAATTTGTATAAAAATCATTAAGCAGAAAATACTGAAGATTTATAGTTTTTAGAAATTTATTTCTGTTATTTTCTCCCTACAGTTCTCCTGTACAAGAAAGGACTGAGGTCGTGCCAAGAATTTTTTAGTATAAAATATTATGATGCCAGTGTGGCCACATCCAACGACATCTGGCACACCCGGTAAAAAGGACTGCAATTAGTGAAGGACCTGCGAAAGATACAAGGCACATTTATTACTTAAGTCATGATTTCTTTTAATGATAATGAACTCTGTTTGAAAATAGGAAAATATAATTTCAATCCTTTATTCTTTAAATTCCTCTGAACAGTGGAAAAACACAAGATCTATTTTTTCCCCACACTGGAATTCTCATAATCATTATTGAATTTCTGTTTTATTGTGTGACTTCAAAATATGTCTGACAGCTAGTTTTGCTCTGTTGCTGTATATGATCTTATAATAATTTCCATAGATCTTCACATGATAGACATTTTCCAAGATGTTTAAATATATGATACTTCTATGAAGTATCTACTTAAATCTAGAATGACCCAATAATTCTTCATGATGTAATTTATAAAGTGCTAAATGAATGCTAGACTTTTTTAAAGGAAGAAATGGTTATTTAATCAAATTCCCTTTGAATCTGTATTTCTTTTTTTTTTTCCCAACATAACTCAGAGTAGTAGCCACTCCGCTGAGTTTTCAAAACCTAAAGATCATCAAGGATTAACTTAAAATTTATTATACAGCTCATTGAACTAGGAAAATAGAACATTTCCACATGGTCACAGTTTTTCTAATTTATCACAGCAAAAGTTCCTTGGTCCTCTAGAATATATTATCAAGAAAGCTTAATCATAAACTTCCTTACAAAATATTAACCTACAAGCACTCTTTTGAGAAAAATAATATCTCTACATCACTCCCAGCCATAATACAAATGGTCCACAGTTTTTGACGAATACTCAAGATGGTAATATCCCATGGCTTCAAAATCACAATAATCTGGTTTCATCCAGATGTCCCCTTTTTTTTGTGGCCACCATGGATGCTGTCCACAAAATATTTGGGCACCTACTGGTAATAGGATATGCTTTGGGGCGTGTTTGAAGTTACATGGACCATGTGATTTGTTTTGGCCAATGAAATGTGGGCATAAGAACCAAGCAGATACTTCAAGAGCCAGTGCATAGTAATAAAGAGTGCCCAACTGTCTGTCTTTCTGCCACAGTGACCACAACCTCAGCTGGAGCAGCTTCTTCATCCTGAGTCCCGAGAGAGAACCCCGCAGATGAGAACCCTCAAATTGCCCATGATCAGCATGCCACCAGAAATAAGCTGTAGTGTTAAGCCACTGAGGTTTGGGAGTTATACATTAGTTATTACAGCACAACAGGCCTAACTTAATGAATACACCTCTCATATTTTATTAAAAACAACTGTGTTAGATTCTTGAAGCTTGCAAAGACCATAGAGATAATCTCTTGTTGCTTGACTGATGGGTGTTTACCATTTTAGTATATATAGAATAAAGTAAGGAGTTAGAGAAAACAATCCTAGTAGCTATAGACCAAGCCTATGGATACAGGATACAAGGTAGCACAATTTTTTAAAATACTTTTTTATTGATTTGAAAGAGGGAGAAAGAGAGATAGAAACATCAATGATGAGAGAGAATCATTGATCGGCTGCCTCCTGCACGTCCCCTGGGGATCAAGCCTGAAACCTGGGCATGTGCCCTGACCTGAAATCGACCTCCTGGTTCATAGGTCAATGTTCAGTCACTGAGCCACACTGGCCTGGTGATAGCACAAATTTGAAATACACAACTTGATAAGTTTTGAGATATATATCAATACAATGAAGAGTAAAAATACCCATCCCCCAATAGTTTCCTCACATGGTTTATAACGCATTCTACCCATCCCCTCTTGCTTCAATCTCCAAAAAAAATCATGTTTTGCTTCCACCACTAAACATTAGTTACATTTTATACAGCATATATTTTTGGGGAGCTGATTTCTTATACTCAGCATAATTATTTTTATATTCATCCATGTTGTAGAAAATCAAGAATTCATTTCTTATTATTGTTGAGTTGTATTCCGTTGAAAGGATATAACACAATTGGTTCATCTATCATCTATTGGTGCACATCTCAGTTGTTTCCTGTTTGGGGCTATTATAAATAAAGTTGCTATAAATGTGCATATCCAAGTCTTTGTGTAGACATTTACTTTCATTTCTCTGGGTAAATGTCTAGGAGTGAAATGGCTGGGTCATAAGGAAGGTGTATATGTAGTGGTATCTCATTGTGGTTTTAGTGACTAATGACTAATGATGTTGAGCATCTTCTTATATGTGCTTATTTCCCAACCATGTATCTTCCTTGGATAAGCATCTTTTCACCTTTAAAAAAATTTGGATTATTTTTGTTTTAAGGCCTAGAGTTTCTTTATATATTCTAGATACAAGTATTTTTCATCATATATATGCTTTTCAATTCTTTCTCCCAGCCTGTGGTTTATCTTTCATTTTCTTAACAGTGTCTGTTGAAGAGCAGACATTTTTTATTTTGATGAAGTCTAATTTATAGATTTTTAAAATGGATTGTGTTTATTTATTTTTTTATTTTTTCTTTATTGATTAAGATATTACATATGTGTCCTTACCGCGCCCCCGCCCCCCGCATTGCCCCTAACCACCCCCCGCTTGTGCCCTCACCCTCCTAGTGTCTGCGTCCATTGGTTGTGCCCTTATGCATGCATACAAGTCCTCACCCTCCCCTGCCTTCCCTCTGAGGTTTGACGGCCTGATCAATGATTCTCTGTCTCTGGATCTGTTTTTGTTCATCAGTTTATGTTGTTCATTATATTCCATAAATGAGTGAGCTCGTGTGATATTTATCTTTCTCCAACTGACTTATTTCGCTTAGCATAATGCTCTCCGGGTTGGGTTGTGTTTTTGATGTAAGAAAGCTTTGCCAACATGCGGCTGCAGATACTCTTTGAGATAGTGATTTCCTTTCCCTCACAGATATACCCAGAAACAAAATGCTGGATCATATGGTAATTGTATTTTTAGCTTTATGAAGAACCTCCATACTGGTTTCCATATAGGCTGTACCAATTTCCATTCCCATCAACAGTGCTTAGGGGTTCTCTTTTCTTCACATCCTTCCTAGCATTTATCTCTTGTCTTTTTTCATAATATCCATTCTAATGGGTGAGATGATATCTCATTGTGGTTTTAATCTGCATTTCCATGATAATTAGTGATGTTGAGCCTGTTTTCATGTACCTGTTGGCCATTTTGATGTTTTCTCCTAGGAATTTTGTGATTTCATTTATTATGTTTAAGCCTTTAATCCATTTTTAGTTAATTTTTGTGAGTGTTGTAAGATATAGTCCAGATTTGTTTTTTGCATATGAATATCCAGTTTTCCAATATCATTTGTTTAAGATATTACTTTCCCCCCACTGAGTATTATTGGCTCCCTTTCAAACATTAGTTGACTATATATATACATATATATATTCATAGTTCTGGGTTCTCAATTCTGTTTCATTGGTCTATGTATCTGTTTTCATGCCAGTACCACACTGTTTTGATTACTGTAGCTTTGTAATACAGTTTGAAATCAGGAAGCATGATGCTACCAGCTTTCATCGTCTTTCTTGAGATTGCTTTGGCTATATAGAATCTTGTGGGGCCCATGCACATTTTAGGATTGTTGTGTCTATTTTCTGTAAAAAATGCCATTGGAATTTTTATAGGGATTGGATTGACTCTATAGATGGCATTGGGTAGTGTTGACATTTTTAACAATATTAATTCTGATTCATGAACATGAAATATCTTTCCATTTATTTGTGTGTTTATTTCATCAAAGTCTTCAAGAACCTCTGGTGGAGGTGGTAGATATTTTAATTTATCTTGATTGTGGTTATGTTTTCATGAGTATATAAATATGTCAAAACTTACCATTTTAGTAGTTTATATGTCAGTTATACCTCAATAAAACTTAAAAATAATTTTTAAGACACTGCAAACAATGAATAAACTCAGGTCTAGAATTATCTGTCTGAAAGTAGATACAGAATGTCAACTCTATTGTATAACCCCACCACCAGAAACTCCCTAAATGTAGCCCAAACTCTGAAACATCTGAAGAGCAATTGTAAGGTCTGGTTAAATTAGGGAACTACGTGACAAAGATGGATAGTCTATAAATTGAAATATGAAATAAATATAATGGAAAGGCTGTCCTTAGAGAAAAGTTTCTAATGGCTCTATTGGATATAAACTTGGGGTAGGGAATAATTTTAAGGTGTTTAAAGTATAGAAGACCAATAGCTATCACGATTCTTTTGAGAATAATACGTCATTGACCTGTAGCATAGTTTGGGGCTAGAATAGATGAGAGAAAAATAAATTACATGAAAATATTGCCAACTCCTTAACTACTATAATAAGTAGAGGAAACTTCTGTTCTTTTTGCAGGAAAATGAAGATCCTTCCATTGGTGGCATTTCACTCTTAATTACAAAGCCATGGTCTCTGAGTTCATGGAAACATTCTTAAACTTCTTGTTGGAGATCATTCAGTCCTACTAGGACCCTAGGATATTTGTTCAATTTCTCACAGGTTCTCTAATAGGTTTTACCCAATGCTTACCCTGCTGTGCTTGCTAAAAGGCAATGGCTTTATGTAAACATGCTCAGTTCCCAAAGTAGTGTTCTTCTGTTACTTCATCCCAGAGAATCATCAATGTGTTAATGCAGTATCACAGCTTGACCCCTCATCAGGCGTCATGATTTCTGTAGTTCAACATGATTTCCAGTTCTTTAGATATTATTTTTTGCTTTGCCTTGAATGAAAATGTTGTTCTATGATTCAAAATCTGAACACCCTAAGCTGCTTATAATAAACCTAAGTTCTACTGTTTCTATCAAGCTTCTATTGTAGCTGAATTGTTGGATTTCCCTAGGAAAACTGTACTAGAGTAGCCTCAATAACCCAAACACCAGCATTTTATTTAGAAGCAACAACATTCTATGAGCATGTCCTACATTACTTGGGAACTTTCAGATATATCTCCCCCTGAAATATGAAGTAAGTACTTAACGAAGACAGTTAGTTGTTCAAGCTATTCAAGTATTTTGCATTTATTTCTATGTATTCTTAACTGTTTGAGTTCAGTAAGTTCCAGTCTCACCAACTTAAAAGTATTTTATAGTCAAGGGCACAGTAAATGATAGAAAGGACATCAACGTCATGTCATTCTATTTGTGGGGACTCTTTCAACTTCTAGTAATAAAACCCTATCTCAAACTAAGTCCAACAAAATAGAGATTTCATTAGTTCCACAAATGAAATGTTTGAAGGTTTCTATCTTCAGGCACAGCGGAATATCAGTGCTCATCTATGGCTATCACTCTTCCTATGTTGGACAGCTCTTCTACTATTAGTAGAAGGAGTAGCTCACAAGATCCACATCACGCTATCTAAAACACCCACAGAAAATAAAGCAACTTTCCAAGTAGTTCTGGCAGATAATTACCAGGGACAACTCTTCCTGAACTAAGCACTATGGCCAAGGGACAGGGGTGCTCTCATTAGTCAAGCCTGGGGCATGTGTCCTCTTCCGCATCTGGAAGATAGAGTCTATACTCAAGTCACTTGGAATGAGTTCTCTCCAGGAACGGATGGGATTTGTTAACAGATATAATGAGAAATGCTAGGCATATAAGATCACAGATCTTTACCATCATTTTCAAGATGACAATGTTCTCAAAGAAGTATCTACAAGGTATTATAAAAAGGAGTGTAAAGTTAAATTTATACTCATGTGCCAACATGCAGAAGGCAAATTGTATTTGTGCCAAGATATCAGACACTGAAAAACATTTGGAGGCAGTGAGGTTACAACTGTCTTGCATCCCTTTTTGCTATTTATATTATATGAACTTCCTAAAGCACTGACAGGTAGCTCCTTAATTGTTATGTGATAAGGCAGAGGCATCTTAGTCTAAAGATAATCAGATAGAATTCTCTTCGATTCAGTCAATAATACCTATAGCTTATGACCCTGAATGAAGTCCCTAGTCGCTTTAAGCCTCAGCTTACTCACTTGTAAAATTAAATATAATGCCTGCTTTAGTGGATGTTGGAGAATTAAATGAGCCTATCACAGCATCTGGCACAGAGCAGGTGCTCAACAAGAGTTGTTCTTAGTAGTATTGCTCATATTCCTTCACAGCCTTCTCTTGTCTGATCTTCCCAATATTGTCTTCACTAAGTGTAAGTTTGAAGAAGGCAGGGATCCTGGCTGTTTTATCCACTGATAGCTTCCTGGGGCTTAGAACTGTACCACAGTAAGTGCTCAATAAGCATTTGTCAAATTAATGAATAAATTAATTGCCTATCTTATCTCCCAGCTCAAGTAGTTCATTCACTGAGGAGATGATCCCTGTTCAATTCATTTTATACTACCAGAGATTCTTAGTTTAGCATTTAGAGTAAATAAATATTTGTTGAATGAATGACTAAATGAATGAAAATCCAAACAATTGCTTTCTCAAGTATCCCATTTTCACTTCTCAAGCACTAATATAGTCAATGAACATTTTAACTGCATTCATAATCATCATTTCCAGCATTTTAAGCTCCATATTCAGAAGGGAAAATGCTATAAATAATATGCCTTCATGTTCAACCAAAAACACATACAAATTAAAGTTAAAAGCATAAGGAGTGGCTTTTATGTTGTTCAATGGCATTAAAAATTTAAAGGTTGCTCAATGATTTGGAGTGCTTTTTTTCTTAAACTTGTCTGCTTTTCAATCCCATACAATGAATAGTAAAGCATATATTTAATAAAACATTTCTGAAGTCAGAACATATTATTGAATGATCAATAAAATGTGCTTTTTAACTTATATGCAGGCTGATATAATCAGCTTTTTAATGAATCCCTAGACTACAGCAGAAAGTTTTATAAATCTCAAATAGTGTGATTTTTATGAAAATTATTAGCATACTTGTTCACCAAAGAACTTTACACCATTTTCTGGGATTTTTAACTATTGTAATGAGGCAAAAATTACAAAGAAGCTTAAAGCCTAAACTTTATTGGCAATATATAGAACAAAAATCCATTTAGCCATCACTTAAGCCATCCCCCAAGCACTTACATATTGGATAAGCGTGATAAAATAAGGAAGAGATTACTTGTTTTCTCCAAATCCTAATGGGACTGGGTACTTGAACAAGATTTGAACCCTGTTAGTCAATTTCCTAATGGAAAAATATGACCTCCCACCTTTAAAAATTAAATGACCCTTTGGAGACTTACTAAAAAGAAGGCTTGCCCAACTTTGCTAACCATACAAAATAACATCTTGATGTACTAATATATGAGTAAAAAACATCTGCATCATGTTTGACTTAAAATGTACATTGATTTGAAAATAAAGTAGAAAGTTTTTGTAAAAATGTGTGCTTTATTTCAAAGAATGTAAACCATGAAACACATTTTTGATACGGTTCTAAAATTTAATTCGGTTGTCTGAAATAAAGCTCAGAGAAGTCTACTTTTCTTCCTGATAGGGGGCTGCAGTTGACCCTTGAAAATGTGCATATACTTTTTGACTCCACAAAAACCTAGCTACTTACAGACTACTGCTAACCAGAAGCTTACTGATAACATGAACAATCGGTTAACACATATTTTGCATGTTATATGTATTATATACTGTATCCTTACAATAAAGTGAGCCAGAGAAGATAAAATGTAATTTAAAAAATCATAAGAAAGAAAAAAATACATTTGTAGTACTGTACATATTTGTTGAAAAAAATCTGCATATAAATGGACCAACACAGTTCAAACCCATGTTCCTCAAGGGTCAACTGTCCATAGAACTTTCCAGCAGATAGTTTTGTCCTGAGGTCAACTGACTCAGAGTAGGTCTATTAATGGGATTCAGGAAGTCCCTAAAAGCCCTGGAATTGTGCTTGAAGTTTTGTATGTACAGACATGTATTTTTCCAGAGAACAGTGTCTCAATCTTGGCAGTATTGACATTTCGGGCCAGATAATTCTTCATTGTGGGAGCTGTCCTATGTAATGTAGGGTATTTGGCATTATCCCTGACCTCTACCCATGACATACCACTAGCATAGCCTCAACCATGACTATCAAAAATGTCTCCAAATATTACAAATGTCCCTGAAAAACCACTAATGTAAAGAGAGGTTCCACTGTTTTTATCAGATTCCCAAACAGCTTAAGAGCTACCGTTTTAGTGTGTAGAACAAGAGTCCTAGTCACCTCCCCATTGTGCCTCATAGATAAGCACGCTGGTCTGGCCTTTGGGATTCCCCCGAGAATGAAACCCATTGTTGTTATTCTTGTGCAGGCAGATCCATGGGTGATCCCACCTCATCCTCCCCTCTGAGAATTGCAATAACCTAAAGATCTGTTTTTCCAAAAATCTTTGACTAAGATCTCCCAATTGTTGATGGCTTCAGAAAGTCTAAGGATTGTGTTTAAAGTCAGGGAGTTGTAAACCTTCTAGGTTGTTAAGGTTTGTTGCTCATCTTGTTTTGATTCCCCACCACACAACCAGTGCCTGACTTGGGTAATCAATACATATTTGCTCGATGATTGGGTAACTGCACTGTGAAACCAACAGCATCTGTGAGGGCTTATTCTTAATTAAAAGACCCATAGTGTGAAATATTCCTGCAATCACTCCCTCCCAAAGTTCTGATTTTCTCTGTCTGTCTGCTAGAAGCCTGTTGCCTCCGAGATCCATCCCAAGAAGAACAGAGCCCAATCAGTCTATTCCACACCATTAATTTGGACTCATTGGCAGTCGGTTCATTCTTTGCTCCCTGTAGGTTCAGCCCCATGTAAAAGTCACAGGTATTCCTGAAGGCATATAACATCTCAAGTATCCTTATCACCTCCACTAGAACCCTTGTGGGCTGTAAGATAGTTCTCATGCTCTGCTTTCCTTTAGCCCACTAATCCATGGATTTAACCTACTTTCCTCTTCCTTTCAAAACCCACCACCCACTGTCCTTAATATTCTTTTCCACATCTTTTCCTTTTCCAAATTTAATTCTGAAGTGAAATAGAATCTCTCTAGTGCCCTACACACACACACACACACACACACACACACACACACACACACACCTTTCTTGCCTACCCCACACAGACTGTATTAAAACAAAAATTTAGCTACATGCTATTTCAGGAGACCCCTAAAACATAAGGACATAAAAAGGTTAAAAATGTAAGTCTGAAATACTACTCTAAAAAGAGTTGATATAACAAAAGGGACTCCAAGTACAATAGCAACACCAGAGCTAAAGAGGTTTGCTACATGACAAAAGGTTTGATTCACTGGGAATACAAATCTAAATTTACATGTACTAATAAAATAACTTCAAAATATGTGAAGCAAAATTTGACAGAACTATATAAGCAACTTGACAAATCCCGTTGCAGTGAGATTGTTGTCATAACATTCTCAGTAATTGGATCAAACAAACCCTAAATTAGTAAGTACACAAAGATCCTATATAATAAAAGGCTAATATGCAAATAGACTGAATGGCGGAATGACTGGTTACTATGATGCACACTGACCACCAGGGAGCAGACACTCAATGCAGGAGCTGCCCCTGGTGGTCAGTGCACTCCCACAGAGGGAGTGCTGCTCAGCCAGAAGCCCAGAAGCCAGGCTCTTGCTGGCAAACACAATGGTGGCAGGAGCCTCTCCCGCCTCCACAGCAGCACTAAAGATGTCCGACTGATGGCTCAGGCCCTGTCAGACAAAACCCTGAGGGCTCCCCGACTGCGAGAGGGCACAGGCCAGGCTGAGGGATACGCCCCCAAGTGCACGAATTTCGTGCACTGGGCCTCTAGTTTGGTAATAATGTATCAAGCTCTATCTAATGTACATAGTATATATTTCAAACTGTTCATCCAATACACTCTCCAATAAAATATTTTACACCAACTCCCATGTGTAAACTTCTAGCCCCTTCCTATCTGCTCTCTCAATTGATTTCCTTCCTACTTCACTGAAAAAATTGTAAGCAGTTTGAATTTCTCCAGACTCCCTCTACCACATCTACCCACTTGACCTCTGCACCCATACTCTGCATTCCCATGTTTACTATTGATGGACTCTCTGTGCTTCAATGTAAAGCCAGTCTGTGCCCTTGTGCCCTGGACCCCATCCTCCCCTTGCCTCTTTTTGCTAACAGTCCTTTTTCTCATGTTTCATTCTGTTGCATCATTCCTATTCACATTCCCATTAGCATGACCCCTCCTCCCCTGCAAATACTCCTCTATGCTTGTAACTACAGTCTCCCAACACCTCTAATTTGATACTCTAACCTACTCTAGTCCAGCTTTCACATACATCATTCTACTGAAACTGTTCTTGTCGAGATTTCCATGGCTAAATCCAATGGTCTTTTTAAAAATATATATATTTTATTGATTTTTTACAGAGAGTAAGGGAGAGGGATAGTTAGAAACATCGATCAGTCACCTCCTGCACACCCCCTCCTGGGGATGTGCCCGCAACCAATGTACAAGTCCTTGACCGGAATCAAACCTGGGACCCTTCAGTCTGCAGGCCGACGCTCTATCCACCGAGCCAAACAGGTTAGGGCCCAATGGTCCTTTATAATTTCCCATCTTACTATGCTGTGTTAGCACCGATCCAGATTATCACTCTCTCCTTCTTAATTAGCCTCTAGGACACCCATGCACTTGGTTTTCCTCCTACCTTAATGTTTGGTCCTTTTCCGTTCCTTCCTGGTTACTCATCTTCTCTCAGACCTCAGGGCTTAGCCCTTGGTCCTCTTCTCTTCTCTTCCCATACTCACTCCCTTGACAACCTCATCCAGTCTCAGGGCTTAAATGCTGTCTATATGAAAATGACTCCTAAATGTATGTCTCTAGCCAGGCCTCTCTCATGAAGTCTAAGTTTGTATATCCAATTACCTACTGAACATCTTCACTCATTAACAACATGAACTCGCCTTGCCACCACCAATATGGAGACTTTGTACCAAGTCCCAGTCTTAGTGCTCAAATGCCCCAACCTGAAGCTGAAAAAGCCGTTCTGGTGCACATGCCCTCTGCCATGATGGTGTATGCTCTATTGGTGGTGTCTTACTTTCTCATCACTGGAGGAATAATTTATGATGTTATTGTTGAACCTCTAGAGACCAGTGGCTTTTTTGGCCTAGAGAGTAAATGGACAATATATTATGGAAAGACTCACATCCAATTTTCTGTTCACAATGGGAGTGGCAAACACAGTGTTGGCAGGAGCCTCTCCCGCCTCCACAGCAACACTAAAGATGTCCGACTTATGGCTTAGGCCCTGATAATCCTAGACTGATCCAATACACCAAACATTCCAAAACTCAACAGATTTCTTCTTCTGCTCACGATTCATCTGTGCCCTATTGAGTCTTCTCTTGGCTAGAGTGTTCATGAGAATGAAACTGCTGGGCTATCTGATGAATTAGAGTACCTTTTGAGACGAAATCTGTGGATACTAGATTTGCACCTGTTAATAAAGCTTTAAAAGTTGTACCAAACCTCTGATATGAAATATGGAAAAGGATGAAAAGTAGCAGAAAAGAAGCATCTAGTAGAAAACATGGGAAGCATATTAAAGCTCAGACTAGAATATCTTCTTGGTATCATAGAGACAAGCTTATCACAGTATTTTTTCCTGGTCCTATGCTGTCATACCAATGATGTTAAGTGGCATTCTCTTCTTAGTTTTTCATGTATTAAAGAAAATATATTCCATTTATACAAATATAATACTTAACAGAGTGATTACCTTTTTCAAACCACTTAACATTTTTTGGAGATGACATTCCTGACTTTCAAGAATTGATTTAAAATTAGAAAGCAAGATCCTAAAGGTTGAGAACTCTGGACAGCTAATCAGCGTTACCTGTGCTGCTTTGCCTTTAAGCAGAGTATAACTGTGCATTATGTCAGGTATGTATGTAACACTGTTTCCTGGACAATAAGGTATATGGAAAAAACAGAAATAAATAATGTTTTAATAATTTAAAAAAACTCAACATGTTTAAGATTTCTGATCTCCCTCCCAAGAACCTAACTCACCCATAGACTTCCCTGTCTTAATTTCATTCCTTCATGAGCCCAGGCATAAAAACATGGAGTTGTCTTTATCCCCTCTGTCTCATACCACCTTTATTCTGTCAAGAAATTAATTTGGCTCTATCGTCAAACTACATCCAGAATTCAACCACTTCTCTGTACTACCCTGCTACTACCATTGTCCAAGCCATCATTATTCCCCCGAGGATTGTTATACTAGCTTTATGACTTTCCTGATCCTATCCTTCCCCTTTTAGAGTATTCTCAACCCAATAGCCACCAGTGCCCCTTTGACAATGTAAATCACATCATGTGACTTCCCTGTTCACCCTCTCATCTCATTCAAAGTAAAAGCCAAAAACCTGATAATGAAGTGCACCTCTTACTATCTGACTTCACCTCTTGTTATTTTCTTTGTTGTCCGCACCCCTCCAGTCCCACTGCCTCCTTGCTGTCCTTTGAACATAGCACACAAGCTCCCAGTTACCAGCATCTCTGTCTCTGTCGTCTGTCTTCCCACTTAGATCCCTTGCACTTCCTGCCCCACCACCTGAAATGCTCGCCTGATACCTATGTGACTAATTTCCTCACCTTCTTCAAGTGTTTGCTCAAATGTTATTTACTTAGTGAATCTTTCCATGACCCCTTTATTTACAATGGAAGAAAATCACCCCAAGGCCTCTTGTATTACTTTTTCCCCCATAGCCTTCATCAGAATCTTACATACTTCTAATTCACTTCCATACTATACTCATTATTTATTATCTGCCTTCCTTTCCCAAAATGTAAGAACTTAGGGCAGAGATTTATGTCTGTTTTGTTCACTGATGTATCTCATGTGCCTTAAAGAATTTCTGGCACATTGTACAAACTTTATAGATATTTGTTAAAGAATGAATGAATGAACAAATAAATGAATGAATACATAGAACTCTGCATCCAATATTCTTGTCAAAACACAAATGGAATAATTTTGATATTTGAGCATGTACTATGATATAAACAAGTCTAAACAAATATTAAAAACACTATTGTAGCCCTGGCTGGGTGGCTCACTTAGTTGGAGCATCATTCTCCAACTAAGGGTTGTAGGTTCAATTCCCAGACAGGGCACATACCTAGGTTGCATGTTCAATCCTGAATTGGGATGCCTACTATGTTTCTCTCTCTCTCTTTTTTTTTTCCTTCCTCTCTCTCTGAAATCAATAAAAGCATATCCTCCATTGAGGATTTTCAAACATCACTATTGTACAGATTAGTGTGGGAATAACACGTGTAATTATAAAAGAAGTACAGAGTCTATCTGAAAGCAAAAAAAAAAAAAAAAGGCTGTCTCACCGAGAATTTTATGTTCAGGTACATATTAGTGAGTGAAATAATACCTAGAAAATTTTAAATGCCTATAGCTGAGGACTGAAAGTGGAGTGCAATGAGCTTTGAGTGTTCTAGGCAGAATGAAAGAACAGGAGCCAAGAAAGACCTAAGGCAACAGTGAGAGTATGAAGAGCAAGATGCAATAAAAAAAAGTCTTGAGTGAAGAGATGGTGGTGAATGATAAGGCTGGGCTGAGAATTAAGTAGAAGCCGTTTCACAAAGATCTGTGTACACCCTAATAAAGAATTTCAACCTCACCCTGAAAGCGATAGGAAGTCTTCCAGTTCCTTCACCTCTTTATCACCAGTGGCCATTCCCTCCATCCTGTCAGCCATCCATCCCCATGGTCTGATCCTAGACTTCATCAGTACTAGAAACAACATCACTTCTAAAACCTTAATTTCAATTTCAAATATTACACTTTCCAATCACCAGGTCACTTGTTCATGTAGCCCCACAGCTATAAACCTTCACCTTCACCAAAACTCCCACTACACTGGCCCCAGCACTTTCTCACAGTCAGCCCTTGCCTGCCTCATCCCTTTCCTCGTCTAGCCAAATCCCATGGTCCACCATCAGAATCACAGTCTTTCCAAAGACCCTGAGCTCCCTTACTCTTTTACCCCTCCATACCACTCTCCTGGCTAAACCATGATTGTTAATCTGGCATCTGAAAATTGGTAGAGAAAAATTATATATGTGAATTTATTTGTTTCACTTTAAATTCATATCACAGACCACAAATGGGTATTCCAAAAGACCCAGAAATCTTAGTCTGATAGATTCACTTTCCCATCCCTCTTTCATTTTCTCTCTAACCTTCCACACTCTTTCTCATCCTTCACTTTCATTCTCAGCCTATGACTTTGCCTCATACTTCAGTGAGAAGCCATAAATGGGGAAAGACTCGTCTTGCTCTCTACCTACAAACAGACTTGCCTCTGCACTGCAATCCTCTTAAGAGTCCAGCAGAGAAAGTACCCTCTCCTCCTAAAGGAAGGCACCCCTCCACATCTAGCTCCTCATCCAATCCCTCTTTGTCATCAAGGCTGGCTCCTTCTCTCCTTTTCTACATTGTCATCATTCCCTCTCAATTAAATCACTCCACTATTATCCTCTTATTCTCTAGTAGCCCCAACTTAAAAAAAAAAAAAAAAAAAAAAAAAAAAGCTCACTTCATTGGATAAACCCCCCAGGTTTACGGTCTCTCCCCACTTCCTTTCACAACAACACTGCTTCAGACTTTTTCTATACTTAACCCTGTCCACTTTCACAGTTTTTATTCTCTCGTCAACCCTTTCCAGTCTGGTTTTCACTCTCTACCATTCCAGTTAAGGCTGTTTTTGTCAACATTATTACCAACCTCTCTGTTGTCAAATTCAAAGATCTTTTCTCTGTTCTATCTTACCTCTCAGCAGCATTCCAGGGTGTGTTTAACCTTCTCATCTATACTAATAAAAGGGTAATGTGCTAATTAGACCAGGAGACCTTCCGAAAGTCCTTCCAGACAAAGCCATGGTGGTGGGGCCAAGGCAGAGGCAGTTAGGGGTGATCAGGCAGGAGGGGAGGGCAGTTGGGGGTGGCAGGGGAGGGCAGTTGGGGGTGAGAAGGCTGGCGGGGGGGGCAGTTGGGGGCAATCAGGCAATCAGGTGAGAAGGCAGGTGCGGGAGGCAGTTGGGGGCAAGCAGGCTGGCAGGGGGGGCAATTGGGGGCGATCAGGCTGGCGAGGGGGACAGTTGGGGGCAAGCAGGCCAGCGGAGGGGGCAGTTGAGGGCAATCAGCCCAGCAAGGGGGGGCAGTTGGGGGTGAGCAGGCCAACAGGAAGAGTGGTTAGGGGCGATCAGGCAGGCAGGCAGGTGAATGGTTAGGAGCCAGCGGTCCTGGATTGCGAGAGGGATGTCCGGCAGTCAGACATCCCCCAAGGCCTCCCAGATTGGAGAGGGTGTAGGCTGGGCTGAGGGACACCGCCCCCCCCCAAGTGCACAAATTTCATGCACCAGGCCACTATTTCTTATAATAATCTTCTCTTCACTTCCTGATACAATACATTGCTTTCCCTCTTACCTCACTGCTTATTCCTTCCCACTCTCTTTTGCTATCTCTTTTTCAAACTCAGTTTGTTGGTGTTCCTCAGAGTCACCCCAGGGCCTTCTTCTCCTCTTTTCTCTCTATACTTTTTATTATTCAATCCCACTCAATAATTTTTAAAATCGATACCTCCAATATGGATGTCTCCTCTCAAGCCCAGATACCCTTAACCATTTCTCACCAATGTGCAGTTGAGTGACTGACTAGTTTGAGTCCAAAATTATATTTCTAATTCAAACTCCTTCCTCACACTTCACCACTTTAGTGATGCCTTTATTGTTTATCTCATTGCTTAGCCCAGAAGTCTCAGAATCTTCATGATCCCTTCATTGCCCCCACACACTCAGAATGGGACAATGTAGACACCTCAATTCACCTAACTGAGCACATGTTGGGGATGTGGGAGGAACCTGGAGTCCCTGGAGGAAACCCACAGATGTGGGATAATCTGCAAATTCCACACAAACAGTGGCCCTGGGCCTGGCCAGGAAGCAATTTTTTTGTTTTTGTTTTCAATGTTACAACACAAATGATATTGAATGAAATGAGTTATTCAAGGACCTGCTGTAATTATACAAGAAGGGAGCAAGGAGGAAAGTATCCAGCTGACTCCCATGTTGTCCAACTATTTTGCTATTTACTGAAAGAAGGAACTACTAGTGAATATTTGAGGTGAAAGAAGAGCTCATACTTAACTTCTTGTACCAATTTCTATTGCAAAATTTTTATTGAATTTATGAGGGTGACATTAGTTAATACAATTGCATAGGTTTCAGTTTACAATTCTATAATACATCATCTGAATATTGTGTTGTATATGAACTGTTTATTAGAAGGAAAACAGAAAAATGGAAGGGATTTGAGATTTACATTAAAAAGGAAGAAAATACATAATAATAAATTCAGGAAGAATTCAAAATACAATGTGAATTGGCAACAAGAAAAACAACACCTAAACTGATAATGATTTAAACACTAGTCCCACCTACCTGCAATCGGTCTTGGAACCACATGGTCCTAGATTCTAGGCAAAATGGCTCCAAGGGTTAAGGCATTCTTTCCCTCCTAGCAATTGCTCACCTAAGGAGTTAAGCTCTAAAGGCCCTGTGGTCTAGAAATAGGAATAGCTGTTCTGGCTAAGCTCTAGGAGAGTTCACTATTATAATTAAGAATTTATTCTGAAAGGGATCTTAGGAGTAATCTAACAAAAATCATATCACATATGAGGAACCAAGTTGTTAAGAGGCTACATAAAAGGCCACCAAGCACAGTTATTGTATTCTGAGGTGATATTTATAAGCCTGGGGGAAAAGAAAAAAAGAAGACAGAAGAGCTCATTTGAATCTGAGATAGCTGTGAGATAGCCACGTCAAAATGTCTGGTTTTTAATTTTAAAAGTAATATGATTTACAAGTTATTTGGAAAATAAAGAACAAGGAAAAGAAAGCAAACATCATCTTTCACCCCAACTCAGAGACTGCTATAGTTAATATAGGGGTGTATAGTCCTGTCTCTAAACCTGTACATACACACACACACACACACACACACACACACACACACACACACACGTACACACACACACACACACACAAATACACAATTTTAGGCTATTAACATATTGTTTTATCATCTAATTTTACCTTTAACAATGAATCATGGCCATTTTTACAGTTCACCACTCATCTACAAAGTTATTTTCAATAGCTGCATAGGACTTCATTATATAAATTTGCTAAAAATTGATTTAACCAATCTCCTCTTGTTATCAAAAACAAATTATGAGAGAACTTTTAGGGCAGTGAAATTACTCTGTCTGATACTATAATGATGGATACATGTCATTATACATTTTTCAAAGTCCATAGAATGTACAACAGCAAAAGTGAACCCTAATGTAAACTATGAGCTTTAGGTGACAATGATGTATCAATGTAAGTCTTCAGTTCTAACAAACATATCACTTTGGTGCTAGATGTTGCTAGAGGGTGAGGCTGTGTGTATGTGGAGCAGAGAGCATATAAATTTTGCTGTGAACCTAAAACTGCTTTAAGAAAGTAAAGTCTAATAGGTTATGACAACCATCCTATTATATAAAACTATTGGCACATTTCTATTTCCTCAAGGTAATTCCAGTAAACAGAATTGTCTGGTTAAGGAGTATGCTCATTTACCACCTTATTTGTGTCATCAATTTCCCTCCAGAAAGTCTTTGATAACTTACACTCCAATTAATTGAGTTGATTTTTTTATCCCTGATTCAAAATTGTTCATATTGTGTTTCACTACATACCTCCATTTACCCCATCCCCAAAATAGTGTTGTAAAAGCATCATTAAATGTTTCTACCAACAACATCCCTATTTGCTTAACCACAATGTAGTACCAAGTTCACTGGGTCTTTTGATTACCAACTAACTGCATCTCTGAGAAAATGTATACCATGCTAATTTGTCTTTATTTAAAATTTCAAAGAAATTCCCACATGGATCCCAGATGTTGACCATTTGATGTAAGAAGGTGTTTCCTCATTATACAAATATGGTATGTGTCCAAAATATTGACATTGTTTAGTTTATGAATCAGTTAAAATAACTATATCACAAAAAACAATGGTTCACGTGTGAGTCATAAATTAAACAATGCCAATTTCTTGATGTGCACCACATTTGTATAATAAGGAAACACCTTCTTGGATTAAATGTTCAACATCTGGAATCCATGTGAAAGCTTTAAAAAATTAGTCCTGTATTTTCTTAAATTTTCCCAGTGTAGAAAGAAATCCTAAAAGGAGGCAGTTTTTACAAAACTTTCTCTGCTCCAAATAGTCTTGCAAGTAGTACATCGCTTGGTTATACAAAAGCTTAAGCCATAGCAATATAAATCAAATTCTATTACAGGGAATGCAAACAGAAGTGTTTTTTTTTTTTATTCTAGATATTTCACTATGATATTATAGAATACAGTTATAGTGGGTTGAATAGTGGTTACCAAAAAAAGTACTGGTATGTGCATATCCTAACTCCCAGAACCTCTGACTGTGACTTTATTTGAAAAAAGGGCCTTTGCAGATGCAAGTAAGTTAAGGATTTTGAGTGTGGTCATCCTGGACTTAGAATCGGCTTTAAATCCAACGATAGGTGATCTTAGAGAAAGGCAAAGGGAAATGTGTGACAAGATACATAGGAAAGAAAACCATATAAAGTCAAAGGTAGAGATTGGAGTCACACAGCCCAAGCCAAAGAACTCGTAGAGCCACCAAAACCTGGAAGAGACAGCTTCTTAAAGTCTGCAGAGGGGCCATGGCTGGGCTAATATTTTGACCTCCATAAATATGACAAAATACATTTCTGTAGTTTTAAGCCACACAGTTTGTGGTAATCTGTTACGTCAGCCCTAGGAAACTACAATGAAAACTCATACTAATAGAATTAGATATATATCACGAATTAATTATATCACTATGTTTTATTAGACTTTGACATGCTGATTTTTCTGCTTTTGATTAGAATCAAGCACTTGTTGGTTCTGCTTTGTGTTTAAATAACATTAAAGGCTCCCTTTTAATGTTGGAATGTTCTGATCCCCAAAGACTCTCCCCATAATTTCAAGAGTTGTTCAAAGTTGTTCAAGCAACTTTGAGAGACTATCCATAGAGATGTGACATCTGAGCGAGTCTAGACTAAAAAGGCAAAGCAGCCTTACCATCTCCGTCTTCGGTGGCATGCATTAGTTTGCTTGACTTCTGCACATGTTGTGGACAAAAATACATACTTGGAAAAGCTAAATCAAGGGGACAGGCAGAGAATAATCAAAGAACTTATATACATATATGCATCATCCATGAACACAGACTAAAGTGCAGTGAAGGCATGGGGGTGGGAGAGTGGGAGCCTGGTGAATGGGGTCAATGGGGGTGGGGAGGAAGGGGGATACCTGTAATACTCTCAACAATGAAGATAAATTTTAAAAATATGACTGAAAGCACAATTAAAGACAGGTAGAATATTACCCTACATTAGTATGTTTGCTGCTGGCTATGTACTGAAATCCAAGAGTATCTGCTCCCTTGGATTTTGAATTAATAGGCTGTTTTGACCAACTTTACAGTGGCTTTTTGGAAGAGGCTCTCCATTTGATATGTTTGGTACTCCTTGATATTCAACGCCACTGAAAGCAGGTATAAGGCCAAGTTCCCTCAATTTTCATTGTTTCATGTTTGCTGAGATTTTATTGAAGTTAAAAGAAATAATAAGCATTGGATTGTTATTCTTCAGTACATTTTATGGTACAGGATCCCATGATCATTCTTTCCATGACTTACCACCTCCTGGCCCTGTGCCCTGGTCCACCTCAAGAAGTGAAGGAGTTAATGAAATATTATGCAACCAACATAAACAGTTTCAAAGAAATTTTAATGGCATGGGAAAATGTTCTCTGTATAAAGTTAAGTTTAAAAAAGCAGGATAATTTGTTTAGACACACATATTTACATATACATACATTCAAGAGTGAAAATTTTCACAATAGAGCTAAATTGGTTATCTCCAAATGGCAGAATTATACATACATTTTTCTTTGTTAGCTATTTTCAGGTGTGTTCCTTTATAATGGGCATGTGTAATTTTTATAACCAAAATAATAATGTAATGGAACCCAACTAACAGCTGGAAGCTAACAACCATCTTTGTGGGGCTAGTGCTATGTCCTTAAGGTAGTTAATTATTAAACAAGGTTGTTTATTTCAGATATGGTTTATAAAAATATATAAATTAATTCTGTAAAAATTTCCCTGTGTATTAAAGAATACTCATCATCCTTATATCCCACTACTTGTGTTATTTACCTTTACTTCACTCTTCCCACCCACCATGAGTACAGGCTGATCTGAGGCTGAGAAGAGAGAAGGAAGAAAGTAGACAGTAGAGTGCACTATGAACAAAAGAAAGTTACTGAATTCTTCCCTTGGACTCTTTCCGACTCCTCTTTTGACCGATGTAGCTGAATGGAGGAAGGATAGCATAGAACTCCAGCAATGCAAAGTAGCTTGTATTTTTCTGAATAGTGGATTACTTAACCCTATCACTACCACCACCACCACTGCAAATGAAGAAATGGGTGTTTTGGAGGATGTTAGATTATATTTTGCCCCAAATTTACTGGTTGCAGTCACCTGTGGCATGGAACATTTCCAATGTTGTTTGACAAGAAGACTAGATTATAAGTTCCTTGACAGCAAGAACCGTGCTCTCCCTTGCTTGTTCACAGAGAGCTCAGGACAATGCCCAATAAGTGTTGAAGTCCAGAAAGAAAAAATATATTTGTGGATTTCAGATGACTGCAGAGGCAATATCTAACACAGGCTTATGAGCAAAATGCAATGAGCATTAAAAGGCCAGCAGACACAGATGATGTATTATAGAATTGTTTACCTGAAACCTATATAATGTTATTAACCAATGTCACTCCAATAAATTCAATTAAAAAAAGGCTAGCAGACCTTGATGAAATCATTGCTCATCAAGGGAAGAGTGGTGGAGCACATTGGGAAGTATATACATTTTAAAAGTATGCATCAACATACAGATGATGTATTACAGAATTGTATACCTAAAACTTATATAGTGTTATTAACCAATGTTATCCCCAATAAATGTAATTTAAAATAATAAATAAAAGGATGCATCAGAATGGGGAATGAAGGGAGCCAGAAGGAATATGTATGGTTTGGACAAGCATATTTAATTGTGATTTTATACTTTAAAAGTGAAAAAAATTATATGCATAATGATCCTCATGGGTAGAGAGGAAGGTGTGGATGTTGAAGAGTACGTATGAAATATACGTCCAAATCTGAGCACATACCCAAAATTGATTGGAAGGTAAGGCCTGTTCATGCATGTGGATTTTTAAAGCTTAAGAATCATTGGCCTAAATAACTAGGTTCCCCACTCAAACCACCTCATTACTGAGAAAAGAGTTGCCTTTTAAACATCAGTAATTGTGGTGTTCTCTGTCTTCACATCCAGTGATCCTTTCTTACCGGCTTACAGACTTCAGCCCTTTATATTTAGCTTTATAAAGTAGTCATCTTGATAGATGCTAGAGGATGGTGCTCACCATTTTGTCCTTCTCATCTGCTTAAGACCCATTTGATGATTTCCTTAAAATTTTTTTAAATACTTTTGCTTCCAGACTTCTATGGTCCTGGTGCTCACTAGAGCAGTATTTGTCTGGGAAGCAACAAATACACTAATGTGTGATCACATGGAGAAAAGGAAAGAGCATGTAGATAACAGAGGAAAATACACCTGTAATATACAGTAGGTGAATGGAGGGCTAGCAGAGCACAAGGTAAGAGAGAAGGGAGACCCTTGTCAATTAGAATATCAAGCTCTCCAGTTCTTTCCCACAACTCAGGTAAGTGAAGGCCAAGTTAAAGGTGTAGCAGGCATATGTATGTGTACTGTGTGTATGTGCTTGTGTTTCCTAGGTACTCCTAATATATTCATCCAAAGAGTGTTTTTCCTAAGCCTACCACATTCCAGAGTGGAAACCAATTAGAAGATTTGTTTGTATATTCAAATATCAAGCCAATCTTACAAAGAGAAACCTCTGCTGAGTCTGAGCATGGGGTAAAACCCTGGGGGAAGATCACTTAAGTACCATTAGCCCCCTTCTAATACCTGGGTAATCAATGGCCATGACAATTTCTCTCACTTGATTTTCCAGATATTCTCAATAGAAATGGACTGTAGGTAAGCACTTATTAGCAATGAGTGATAATTAAAAAATTCCATTTTATGCTCCTGTGGAGTTAATCTCTATAGAGGCTTCATAGTTAAAGGTTTTTGCAATTTTGTTTTGTTTTGTTTTGTTAATCCTCACCCGAGGATATTTTTCCATTGATTTTTAGAGAGAGTGGAATGGAGAGGGAGAGGTAGAGAGAAACATCTATGTGAGAGAGACACATCGATTGGTTGCCTCCTGTGCATGCACCCCGACCAGGGCCGGGGAACCTGCAACCAAGATATGTGCCCTAGATCTGAATCAAACCCGGGACCCTTCGGTCCTTGGGCCGATGCTCTCTCCACTGAGCCAAAACGGCTAGGGCTTTTGCAATTCTTTACTTTCCCTAAACTTTAAAATGAACAGAGAAGAGAATAGTGAAGGAAAACCATTCCCCAAATAAGAGCTTGTAAAGTATAATATGGTTCTGAATTTTTAAAATAAATTTCACTGCAATCCTCAAAGTGTTACGTCTTACAGTGCATCCCATAGTGGTATGCACCCCCACATAGTTGGTAAGATTTCAAGATTTGAAACTTGACTGCCAGGGTCCAAATTTCATTTATTCACGGCCAATCACCCTAACCACATTGCCTCAGGCCCCCTGTCTGGGTAACAGGAATCCTGATAGCAATAGTGCCTACTCATAAGGTTATTGTCATGAGTTAACCCACCCTAAAGGCATAGCACATAGAAAGGACCCATTAAATGTAAATGAGGTTAACATCATATAAAGAAAAGAAACCACACTATAAATCATTTTTCAGGGTGATTGCTTCATAAGTTATATAACTGTCTGATCACTATGTTGTACACCTGAAACTAATAACTTAAAAATAAAGAACATTTTAATTTAAAAATTTACTTTGTTGTCAGAATATTGCTGCCTCTATTTCCCACAAGGAGGCACTGAGAAGCTTCTGCTGAGATGTCTTTTAAATAAAAGATCTTGTGATAAAGGCACAAGCTAGCATACACCAATTCAAATTCCATTCACAGAAAATAATTTCCTGATGCTGACTAAAACTATTATCTTCTGAAATATTACCTTTTCTTTTCTTACACTGTTTTATTTTTCAATTACAGCTGCATTCAACATTATATTAGTTTCAGGTGTACAGCATAGTGGTGAAATACTCTTTTCTAAACCTTCCAAGACTATAGTTAAGAACATAAGCACATTGGAAGCCACTCTCTTTATGTAGCTTTCCCACTAACAAGATGCCACATCACGAACTTCTAATACTGTTTCTTGTCTGCAGATTAATAATAACCTAGTTCAAACCATATCATTTCCTTTTCTCTGCCTCATTTCCTTCAAAGTAAAACATAATTTTTTCTTGGACCTGGAATAAAAATTCTAGATTAACTAAGCAAATCATTACCAGAAAGGCAATTTTATAATAATACTATTTCAGGGTACTCAAAAACATAAAACATCTGTCTGGTGTTTGTTAATACATAAAAATAGCCTAACATATATAAGTGTATACCACCTAAGTGGAAAATTAAGTCTATACCTAGATGTGCAAAGAGAAATCACAATAGATTCCTTCGGTATTGTGTTCTGAAGTCCAATTGGAACATTTAAAAAACTGTGACACTTCTTGAAGTCTTGGCAGGAGGTCACAAATAGCTTGGCACAGATGTTTTGTTTGGCCAACACACTATTTTAAAAAACTCAAATATCTTTAGGTGGGTCATGCCCTTTTTTTTTTTTTTTTTTTTTTTAATCTGACAGGCCCTTAGAGGCATTTTACTTTGCAAACCCTGATTAAGGCCCATCCTTACAGAAAAGAGCTCAAAATTTAATCATTGGTTAAATGGGTACCTCTCTCACCGATGGCCTGATAAAATCCAGAGACTTGGAAATTAAGAATACTAATAGTTACATCCAGAAATTCTTCTAGTTTGCTTGTTGGATTAACTTTAAACATATACTTTCAATGTATGTATCTAACACTGGCTCATTTGATTGGGATTGCTGAGTTGTTAAAACTCATTTACAGCTGGTTCCTGAATGAAACCAGAAAATAGAAAAATTTTAAAAACATGTTCTGATGATATACAAATTTGGACTAAAATCCAACTTTTATAGCAGTTCTTAAAAATTAATAACATTTGGCCAATGGTTGGTTTTTCTTCATGTAAAAGGAGATGAATTTGCTCAATGCGGTATTTAAAGAGAAACTGGCGTTTCTACTAATGTATTTTAATGAATATTTATATACATATACACATAGAGACACATCATATATATACACATATTTAGACTGAGCCAACTACCACTCTCATTTTTTTTTTCACTTCCATCATACTTTCTGGGAGATTCTATTCCACTTACAAATTAAGTCTGAGTCTAAGACCCAAATAACAGAACAATGGGAAAAGATTCCTAAAGCATTAGTTCCTGCATCACTCCAACGTTGTTAGGTTTTAGGCACTGATGAGGCACAAGCTAGTTGGCTTTAGAGTCCAAACATTATGAGTTAAGTGTTCTTTTAAATTAACGTGGAGGAACGCTTCCATTCAGACGGCCCCGGTAAGTACGCCCTTGTCTCCAGCTTCTCCTTCAGAACACAAATATAAGGCACCTCGCAGTGAATTGGCTTCTGGGGGCTGTGCCCCCGAACTCTCCTGGATTAGTCTTTCTGGAGGTTCTGGCAAATTCTCCCTCCACCTGGGACTCGAGTGCTGTTGGGAGCCGTCCCAGAGGGAAGGACACGGAGAAGGGAAGCCCAGAGCGGAACACGAGAGGGGGTCCTCCGGAAGGCCTGCTTCTTGGACACACCTGTTGGAAAGCACTTCCTTTTCTTTGGAATTCCGCCACTTCATCCTTCTGTTCTGAAACCAAATTTTCACCTATTGATAAGATAATTGGATAAAATGTTCACTTATTCGACATTCATTCACTTCAGCATTTGACACTATTCATTTCTCCTATTGGGCCTTCTACAGACTACCTTATCGTGACAGCCAGTCTAGCAAAGTCCTTGTGGCTTTTCACTTGGGGTCATTCAAAAATAACTGAGAAAGTACTTTAATACAATATCCCCACATATACTTAAGAAGCAAGACAACTGTGGTAAATCGGTTACATCCTATGAGTCCGACATCTTTCAAGACTGATTTAACTCTCTTCAATATTTTTTTTTTTTCTTTTTTTTTTATTGAGGTATTATATGTATACATATCTTACCATTACCCTCCCCCACCCCACACCCATTCATGCCCTCACCCCCCAGAGTTTTGCGTCCATTGTCTCTTCAATATTTTAAATCATTTAGTTTGTGCTAAATTATTTATTCAAAGGAAATGTTATCTACTGGTAATAGCATCTGAGTGTTTATTTTGTACTGGGGTCAGGCTATGCACTCTACATGGGTTACAGAATTTGATGCTCAGAATGTCTTCAAGAAGTCCTCATTAGCATGCAAGAACACTGAGGCTCAGGGCGAGAAATAGTTCCAGGTCACACGGTGCTTAGACTAGAATACACGATTGTCCTGTTCTAGTGCCCAGATTCATAAGCATTTGGATCTCATCAGGAGCTTTCGGAGACTAAATTAAGAATACATTTTACAATGTTTTGATAAATTTCGGGCTTTATACAGTTTCCAAGTTTGATTACTCCCAGAATTTATCAAACTGGAATAATTAGGCTCAATAGATAACAACTGATTATAATTAACCCAAAAGTACTTACAACTGTGGTTTCTAATTTGAGCCATACCTTTCCACCACCCTACGGGAGTCTCCTTTTTCTATTAACCTCCCTCTTTACCTATAGGGTAGTCAACTGTGCCTGAGCAAAAATTTCACAACTGGGGAATAGGTGAAGATGGTGAAGGGGAATAAAAGGTATAAACTTCCAGCTATAAAGTAAATAAGCCATTTAAGTGTACAGCACAGGGAATATAATCAATAATATTGTAATAACTTTGCATGGCAACAACTGGTTACTAGACTTATTGTGGTGATCACATAGTAAAATATATGTGTCAAATCACTATGTTGTACACCTGAAACTAATATTGTATGCCACCTATAATTAAAAACAAACAAACATGGACTCAGAGATATTTGTATACCTATGTTCTTAGCAGCATTATTCGCAAAAGCAAAAAAATGGAAGAAATCCAGGTATCCATTGATGAATGGATTAATAAAATGTAGTATAGACATACAATAAAATATTACTGTATGTACAAAAAATAAGAAAATTCTGATATGTATTACAATATGAATGAACCTTGAAGACATTATACTACATGAAATAAGCCAGTCACAAAAGGACAAATATAGTATGATACACTCATATAACTTACCTAAAGTAGTCAAATTCATAGAGACAGCAAGTAAAATGGTGGTTGTCAGGGGCTTGGGGGAGGGAGGAGTGGGGAAACATTGTTTAATGGGTACAGAGTTTCAGTTTTGCAAGACGAAAAAAGTTCTAGAGGTGAATGTAGGTGATGGTTGCACAACAGTGTGAATGTTCTTAATGTCACTGAATTGTACATTTAAAAAAGTCTAAGTGGTTAAACTTTATGTTATGTATATTTTAACCACAAAAAACAACAATACACAAAAGTTGGAGGGATTTTTGCAACAGCTATAACAGAAAAATGTTACTAACCATAATATTCCAAAATTTTGATTAACAGCCAGAATAATTGCTGCATATCAATGAAAAGAAAATATGATAGAAAAAAATGGTTTGGTCATGAAAAGGCCAATTCAAAGATTTAAAATAGCTAGTAAAATGATCAAGAGACCCTCAAGTTCTGGTAATTAGGAAAATTTTTTTTAAAACTCATTGCCAATGACTTTGCAATGTTTTAAAAATTATAAATAGTGGAAGGTTTGCAAAAAGAAACTGTAATTAAGAGTGCAAATATGATTTAATTCAGTATTTTGATACAATAATATATTTGGAAAGGAATATTTTAATCTATCACAATTTAAAATGTACATACACTTTAACATATAAATCCAATCTTAGTTCCCTATCTTACAGAAATATTTTAAAAGTGCATGAAGATATGCAATAGTGAAACTTGGAAGTAACATAAAGTTGAGAATGGCTAATGGGGGGGGGGGAGGGGAACATCTGTAGTACTTTCAACAATAAAGATAAATAAAATAAAACAAAAGTTGAGAATGACTAACTGAATTATGGTATATCTATGCAAATGTTTGTATGAGATACTAAAAAATAATGAAGTAAATCTGTACGTATGACATTGGAAGGATGCATCCCATGACATTCAATGGGGAGAAAAAGCAAAGTGCAAAACAACAGGCATTGTCAGCAGCACTTTTTATAATAGCCAGAAACTGGGAACAATCCAAGTGCCCACCATTAGAATGAATGAACTGGTATGTCATGTGATGATGCACAGCAATGAAAACTAATGAGTTACTGCTACATGCCACAACACGAATGAATCTCACAAACATAATGTTACATAAAAGCAGCCATGTACCAAAGAATATGTGCTGAATGATTCCATTTACAGGCAAATTTTATCTGTGCAGTTAGATGGCTGGTGGAAGGAACAGGTAGTGGCTGGGAGGGGATAGGCCAGAGGCTACTGGCCCAAGTCATGTTCTACTGTGAGATCTGTGTGCTGGTTATACAGGTGGTTTGTATTGTCCTTCAGAAAAAGTCAAATTATATGCATAGTATCATCCCATTTTTATTTAAAAATATACATACACCATTCTAGGTGTCAATTCCTTCCTTTGTAAAATAGCAATAATAAAAGCAGCTCTCTCATAGAGTCATTGGCAGGATAACAACATCAAATGTAAGAGCACATGGTAGTCATTATGCAATGTTAGTGCATATACAACACACATACAAATTTATTTTTTAAAAAACACATGACATGTCACGCCCTAGCTGGTTTGGCTCGGTGGATAGAGTGTCGGCCTGCAAACTGAAGGGTCCCAGGTTTGATTCCGGTCAATGGCACATACCCGGGTTGCGGGCTCAATCCCCAGTGGGGGGCATGCAGGTGGCAGCCAATCAATGATTCTCTCTCATCATTGATGTTTTTCTTTCTCTCCCTCTTCCTTCCTCTCTGAAATCAATAAAAATATATTTTTAAAAAAACACATGACATGTCAATAAACTCAAACAAGAGCCATTTAGAAATGACAGTAGTAACCAAGGAGTTGGATTGTTAGGGGAGTAGATGAGTTTTCATTTCTAACTTTTCCAATTTCTCTTTTGTTTGAATTGACCATAAGAAATGCCATGTATTAAATGTGTAATTAGATGTATATGCAAATAACAAAATGTTAAATTACTTCTGAGATGTTCACCAAATTCAGTAAAATAAAAAGCATTCATCCCTGAGGTACTTGAATTTTAAAAAACAATGTAATCAATTGTGTAAAACTATGTGCTTATGGATGGGAACTGGAAGATAACAGTTTGTTTTCTTGAATGGAGAGACTGTGCTCATCCCTCATAAATACTCTTTGCTATGCTTGCTGCATTCTTTTTTCCGAGTCAAATTTTAAAAAGACCATATGTATTGTCAGAGATTTTCACCCCTTCTCAAAGCACCATCAGATCAAAATTAGCTACTTTTTTAAAAATATATTTTTATTGATTTCCAAGAGGAAGGGAGAGAGAGATAGAAACATCAGTGATGAGAGAGAATCATTGACTGACTGCCTCCTGCATGCCCCCTCCTGGGGATTCAGCCCGCATCCCTGGCATGTGCCCTTGACTGGAATCCAACCTGGGACCCTTCAGTCTGCAGGCTGACGCTCTATCCACTGAGCCAAACCAGCTATGGCAAACCTAGCTACTTTTAATATCTACTTCAAGTTCCTATTTAACCAGAGGTCCCTGACCTCCCAAAACTGCACATTTTCTCCCCTCTGATTCTGGAGCTTCTCATCTATACCAATGGGATGCAGGCCAGCCTACTCAGCCCTCTGTGTTCCTCACTCAGACCCCACAATTCCTCTGAGGATCAGACAGTTCCATCACTAACTCCCCACGTGTATGCAGACCAGCCATACGGCTGTCCTTTCCAGAGATTGGAATTACTATGAGGCTCTAGAGATACAACCCGGAGGACCACTGATCGTGCTCCTTTATTTGGCCGTATATCTTACCTACCAGATGATGTCTCCCACCCTATCGTCTTACATTGTTAACAAGCTTCTGCTTTGTTTTCCCAGTTGGTTGTAGGAAATCCTGGTTGGGGGTGGGGAGGGTGGGAGTGGTGTATCTAAATCAGTGCTTACGGATATTCCCTCTTACTGCTTACCCAGCACAATGTCTTGCACACAGTAGACCATCAAGACATAGCTACTGATTTATCTGTCATGTACCCAAAATTCCTGTGACATAGAAAGAATTTCTACATTGCCCCCTGTTTTTTAAGTTAGAGCCTGAGGTACAGAGCAGTTAGTTAAGGTTAATGAACTCATCAGTACCACACAATGAGCAAAACATAGACTGGCTGATGTAGGCCAATGACCCTCTACCACATCACATACTGCTTCCTAGGACTAGAAGGAGTTGGGGTGGGGAGGGGGAAACAAACAGATCGCTTCCTAAGGAAAGCAAGCAGGGCTAAGGAGAGTTTCATCCAAAGATAACTGGCTGAAATAAAAGCCAAAGTTAGCAACCAGGTCATTTGTATCAAAGGAAGAACAGAGCTGAGCCTCTGCTAGCTCTTCAATGCCTTTATGCTGATTTAAAATATTCAGGTGGATGTAGCCCTGCACCAGGAAAGCCAGCTTGGAAAGCAGAGTACCAGTCGCTGCCATCTTCCTTAGCCAAGTGCCCTGTGCAGTGAATATCCTTCACAGCTGTACATGGTGGCTCTAGGTCAGTGGTCGGCAAACTGCGGCTCGCGAGCCACATGCAGTTCTTTGGCCCCTGGAGTGTGGCTCTTCCACAAAATGACCATGGCCTGGGCGAGTCTATTTTGAAGAAGTGGCAATAGAAGAAGTTTAAGTTTAAAAAATTTGGCTCTCAAAAGAAATTTCAATCCTTGTACTGTTGATATTTGGCTCTGTTGACTAACGAGTTTGCCGACCACTGTTCTAGGTTAAGGAGAATGCAAACTCCAGAGTCAGGTTGCCTGGGGTGGGGCATTGGCTCTCTGTTTACTTCTCCACATTTCCTCACCTATCAAATGTGGATGATTATAGTGCTTAATTTCACATGGTGCTAAGGACGAAATGGTAAATGCTAGTGTCTTGTTTATAATTAGCAGGCCAATCTTTAAATGGAGTATTCTATGCCTCCCAAAAGGCCACCAAGTCTCATCCAAAATTATATGAAACATCGATGTACAAGAAAGGTTTGCAAGTGTTGCAAATTTGAAATTGCTCAACTATACTTGATATAAACCCAAAGTACAAAATAATGAAATCTATTGAGTTATTTATGAGTCACTCATTCATACCTTGGTTTTGGATTAAAAATTAAGAAAAAGACAGGAAACTTGGTTCCTGTTTTTGTAGGGGATTAAGTAGCCTGCTTTTCTAAAAGCAGAGCAAACAATTTAATGACGTCAATGCCACATCCATAGCATTTACATTTATTTGGGGAGAATTAACGAGGCAAAAACCTAGACCTCTCAGCAAATGGTCCCATTTCCAAATAGGAACTGTGACCTACATTTCCACCCACTAAAATAATTATGAAAATCATTTCAGTAATGCTCAGGGTCCAGCCTGGTACAACAAGTATTTGCCAAACGGATGGCTCCCATCGTATGCATTCAGAAATCAGGAGCAGTGGCCATCTTCCTGCTCCTCAGTACCTGTGATTCCTTTAGTCCCAGGTTGATGGCAAGTTTCTTCCGGTCTATTTTGCTGATATATTTCTGCTTCTGAAACATTTTCTCCAGAGCCTTTCTCTGGTCCTCAGAAAAGACGGCTCTTCTCAAAATGCCCCTCCGAGCTTTGGAGTTAGAGTCCTGTGCCAGGAGAGGCAGCACACTCTCCTCATCTAGAGATGGGAAAAAGATGCAAAGCCCAGTTAGCGCTAGTGGAGAAGCCTGCGTCTTGCCCAGTCAGTGTCCTCCTTGTCTGTACGGTGGCCAGGTTCCCTCGTCTCTGAGCGCCGCACGCTTAGAGCAGGGCTTCTTTCCCAAGGTTTGGTCTCGGACTCTGTTGAGAATCTGATCAGGGCTCTTTGGCCCGCTCTGGGGAAAAAGAACCTATGCTTTCCCTCCCGACTTTGTGTGCCATGTCAGAAAGTCCACGGTCCCAGGTAACACAGCTCCCATGCAGAACAAGAAGCAGGTGGTTTCAACACTTCATTTCTCTCCACTTCTTCATTTACTCATTCATTTATCCTCTCCAGAAACTTTTCAACACCAGCCATATGCCAGGCACTCTGTTCAATGCTTATCTCCACTGAGAAAGAAGATATGTCTTACCCCACTCATTACCTGTGAAATCCAGTGAAAGGCATCGACTGAACCAGCATCATAAGTATAAAGTATTTGGAGGGAGGGTATCTTAAGAGCAAAAAACAAGGGGTCTGATCTTACTCCAGGATGTCAGAGAAAGCTTGTAAGAGTCAGAGAACGGTTCATCTGAGAAGGGAGGTTTGGAAAACCCCCAATCACAGCCACCACCACAAGTCGCAATTCAGTTGATCACCAACTCCTTCAAGTCTGAGACTTTTACTACTTTTACTGCCTTCATGTGGCTAGCATAACACTCGTTCCCACCCCATGAGAGTTTCATTCATCATTCATTCATTCATTCATTCATCTTCCCAGCTGTGGTAGGCAGAATGGTCTCCCCCAAAATGCCCATGTTCTAATCCCCATAACTTGTGAATATGTTACATGACATGGCAAGGGGGGAGGAATGTTACAGATGGAATTACAGTTGCTAATCAGATGACCTTGAGATGGGGAGAGTATCCTGCAATATCCAGGTGGGCCCCAGATAATTACAAGAAGAGGAAGACAAAAAAATAATAATAATAATGGGGACAGATTTGAAGGTGCTACACTTCTTGCTTTGAAGATGGAGGAGGATGCGGCCACATCCAAGAAATGCAGGCAGCCACTGGGAACGGGGAAAGGCAAGGGAACAGGTTCTTTCTCCCCTAGAGCCTCCAGAAGGAATGCAGCCCGGCCGGTCCCGTGATTTTAGTCCAGTGAGACCATTTCAGGCTCCAAACTTCCAAACCTGTAAGGTAATATGTGTGTATGGCTGTAAGACGCTAGGTTTGTGAAAATCTGTTACCGTAGCAAGAAGACACTAATACACTGGGTATCAGACGCACTGGGCTAATTGCTAAGGAAACCAGACAACTACCACATGGTCCCTGCCTTCAAGGAGCTCACTCACCGTCTTGTGGGAGGACTGACACCTGACCATCACTCCAGAAACAGGCACCAGGGAAGCAGGACTCTAGTTTACAGCTGTAGCTGGTACACATTTTGGTGCTTGATAATTTTTTTTCTTCTAAATAAACAAGCGAATGAATAGACATTGCATACAGATGTAAGTACTAGAACAGAATGATCTGTAAGAGCTACGGCATCACAAAGGAGGAAATAGTGAGTTCAGAGAAAATAGTTAGGTTGAGCCAAGTCTGAGAGAACAAACCAGTTCAAAAGAGAAAGCACCAAGGCCGATCCAGGCAGAGTGACTGGCACATCTGAAAGCACTACGGCACAAGGGAATCAAGTCTGTCCAAGGACAAGTAAGCAGGCTGCAAGGCTGGGGAAGGGCCTGAAGCAGGAAGTGCAAGCTGACAACCAGATCCAGCCTGCAAGCGGGCGTTGCTCGGTTTTACAGTGTTAAGGATTCTGATGTAATTGTCCACGTGTAATAACCGGGAGGTTTCATGTAAATTCCAGGTTTCCCTTCAAAGGGCACCACACTGGGCTCCCTCTCCCACAAAGCTAATGGCTACCAGAGTGAGTCGTAGGTGTTCCTTTAGATGGAGGCCATGGCCCCCAGTTTGCCATAGCCTCACCTAGTTTGCATTTTACCTGCCAGGCTCTGGAAGACATTTGGACCTCTGGCATAGGGATTATGGAGTGGAATTGGGCCAGATCACAGAGGACTACAAGAGTTTGGGACATTACCCAATAGGTAGTGAAGATCTAATACTTACTCTGTTTGAAGCCACTGACATGCATTATTTCATTTACTAGAGGCCTGGTGCATGAAATTCGTGCTCGGGTAGGGTCCCTAGGCCTGGCAGGCGATCAGGGCTGATTGGGGCCTTCCGGCTGCTGACCAGGGCCTTCCTTAGTTCTATGCTGCCCCCTGGTGGTCAGCGCATGTCACAGCGAGCAGTTGAACTCCCGGTCAGTCGAACTCCCAAGGGGACAATTTGTATATTAGCCTTTTATTATATTAATGCTATGAATGCTACTATCATTCTCCCCATTTTATAGATAAATAAAATGAAGCTTAGGTAACGTAAGTAACTTTATCTGAGGTCACATGGGCTAGGGCAGTAGTCGGCAAACTCATTAGTCAACAGAGCCAAATATCAACAGTACAACAATTGAAATTTCTTTTGAGAGCCAAATTTTTTAAACTTAAACTTCTTCTAACGCCACTTCTTCAAAATAAACTCACCCAGGCCATGGTATTTTGTGGAAGAGCCACACTCAAAGAGCCACATGTGGCTCGCGAGCTGCAGTTTGCCGACCACAGGGCTAGGGCTTCAAACCCAGAAAGACCAATTCCGAAACAAAGGCCCCTAACCCTACACAATTCTCACACATTCCGACATGTATTTTAGAAAGAGAATGCCAATAAATAAATAAATCTGGTTAATTCTGCATCTGTAATAAGATAGCTCCCTTTCCTATTTGTCTAAAAGGCTGCAAACATCGCCCAGCACATCCCTCAACCCTGGGTTACCCCGCATTCTGGTTCATCCTCATGTTGCAAGAAGAACCATTGGCCTCTCTCTCTTTTCTTCCAGCTCCATAACATTCACATCTCCTTAGGAATGCCACAGCCCTGGAATATAATCACACCCAATTCCTTACAAAGTCTACTTTTAGTGATACCCACCCCATCCATGCATCCTCTCATAGGGTCTTAGTCAACTCTCCATTTATAGAACCACCTATTTTGGCCTGTCTCATGCCAAGGTCAACTCTCAAAGTCAGGTTTTACTACTATATTCACTATTTCTTTATCAGAGATTTAATGAATTTTACAAAATATCGGTCAATAATAAAAAATATTCTAAATATCTCAATATGTCCATCTTTTTCTAAGTGCTTTTCTTCCCTGAACTTGCCTCAGTACAGAGACCTTGGGATTGGCCCTTGTGCATTATTTCAGAGCACAGAGGTATCTGGTGGGAAGATGTCTCTCTAGGAAGCCTCAGGACAAAGGACTTGGGAGGATAGAACTCCAAACTGGATTTGGATCTCAGCACTTAGCAGTGTGACTTGGAGCAAGTTAATCTCTTTCAGCTCCTCTTATAGGGTTGCTCTAAGGATTTGATGAAACAGCACAAGAAAATTTCAGTGCCAATCCCACAGTAAAAATCCCACAAATCTATTTTCCCCCTTGTTGGATTTCTTTTGATTTTTATAAGAATCGCATGCCACAGACATCCTCTGTACAGATGAAGTGTTCAGAGCAGTTAAGGGCCAATGCTGCCCAGAGGACACAGAGCTCAGCTGGTAACAAGGCTTTCAGAATCCCAGTGCTCGGATCCTTCCTCTGCCCACCCCGCTTCTCTCCTCAGGCGCGATGGGTCAAAACTTGGAAGGAAAGAACGTGTGTAAACACAGCCAGCGCTCCTGCCTGTGGCCACAGCTCTGCGCCCTGTCCTGGATCGGACTGTGAGCCTGACTACAGGGCATGCCCTGTGCAGCCTGCTCACTGCGTGGCCTGCTCACGTGATATTTTGATTCTGGCATTCTTAGCTTGTAAATATATCCGCTCTATCATTACGATAGCCACATATATTAAAACTTAGAGACAGAAACCTACATATTCAAAGGGAAAGTACCTTACGCTATATCTACTCGGTGAACTGTTAAGGAATCATTAAAGATGAGGACTTTGAAGATCAGGCAGCAGCAAAGATATATACTATGCTTACAACTAAGCAAAATGCAGAGGAAAAATACTGAAAAGGCAAAAATAAACACTAAGACAGGCTACGGTTGGAGAGCTGTGGACAAATAATTCATCTCTCCTCTACATTTGGAGTCTGGTTCTATTTTCTAAAGAAAACAGCAAATGATCAAGCAATCTTTGGGGGAATAATCTGGCAGAGTGGTTGAGTTGCTGCTGAGTGGCAACTGAAGATGAATCCACTCCATCCTTCGGGTGCTCACAGTTGATGAGAAGAGGTCCAAGGAGAACACAGGCAGCCGCAGCACCGGGAGATAAACGCCCACAGACCACAGCAGTGACAGCATTCAGACTGCCAGGTAAGAAGCCACTGAGTCCAGAGGCCAACAGAGTAAGTCCTGTGAGAAGAACGGCACTTCCCCTTGCTGGCCATCTAGACAAAGCAGGCAGCGCAGACACACGAGTGGGGCGAGGACAAGTGTGAAACATGGTGGATCTAGGAAGCTCGCCCAGCCTGGTGTCTCCAGATTTCAGGGTATGACTAGGGAGACACAGGGGATAAACTGGGAAGGTAGCTTAGGGCCAGGTTATAACTTACACAGGGAGAGCCTTTCAAGGAGGACCTGACCAACTTAGCATTTTAAAAGGGCCAATATTTTCTGAGTTTATAAAACTTTTTATATCTATGTAGAAATGCAAAACAAATGTATGGACCTATCCGGTTAGTTAAAATATATATATATATATATTTTTTTTTAAGTAGAGGTTTTTATAAGTAGAAATCGTGATTCTACTCATTTAACCCCTTCTTCAATAAGATCTGTTTAAATAAAATAATGGAGTAACACATTTAAATGCCCCTAAAACAGAAACCCATAGGTTTTTCTTAATGAATTACTTTTAAGCCAAGAGAAAGAAAATCCCCATCAAAGGAATCTACAAATAAGTTACACGTACTAACATTTTTGAGGTCATGGACCCAAATCAGACCTCATTCTCTGAAAAAAAGAGCTGGAGTGGTTTGAGGGCCAAAGGGTCCTCCTGGGTCCAGCCCTTAGCTTTCAGTGTCCATAACAAACACGAATACAGCCAGTGAACAAGCAAAAACTATGGTAACGATAAAGACTATCACATTCTTCCTTCCGTTGCTAGTTGCCTGGTTAATGCACACGTCTCATGCCTGCGTTCACGCAGCGATGTGCCTCGGGTCCCACAGGAAGCTGCGCTACCACCGATGCTCCTTGCCCTGTTGGACCCATGAGGATTTTATAAGCTCTCTCTGGATCTAAGCATTAACCACACTGATGCACCCCCACTGTTTTCAAACTTTCTAAAACTACGAATATGTGCTCACATTTACACCTGCAAAACAAGCATGGGCTTCAGGAACTTGGTGACTCAAAAATCTCTCGAAGCAACAAATGCCTCCGACTATTCCCGAGTTCATGGCAAATGTCTGAGTGGTATGGAAACTCCCAGGTGACAAAAAATAAATATGCAAATGAATAATATAAAAATAAACAGATGCATGGAGTAGAAAAGAGGCATTAAAAGCCAGGGCCACCAATTCAAGGTGCTACATACAGGCTCCGCCAAATTGGGGATATCATTATGACGATTATTTTCTAATGCAGCTTCCATACATATTTGGGGCTCAACATGTGCTGATATATGTGCTAACTACACGCAGCATGTCATGTAATCTTTACAACCCTCACCAGGGGTATATATTATCACCCCTGTTTTCCACAGGAAAAAAACTCGGGCAACTGAGGTCACACAACAAAGCAGAGTGAGGCCCATAGTGCTCTTTAAAATTATACCAACGTCTGTGGACGTTATGAGTGGGCAGGGAAGGAAGTCAGGAGGTGGGGAAGAGTCACATGAACATGGCAGAATGACCTGTTGGAAAAGTTTTCCAAGACATGATTCCCTAGATCCTGAGATGACCTCCACACACCATCCCCCGGGACTCCCCGTGTGTAATGTGCCTAGTGAAGGGCACTGCAAATGGAGGCGCGCTGTGGTGAGTGATACTGTTTGGGGGGGAGCGGGGGAGCAATAGAGACACAGCATTGGATAAGCTAGTGGGAACCTCTGCCTCCCCCTTTGCTTTAACCTCCAGAAGACATGTCTGGACTCTGAAGTCAGGCACTGCTGTTTAGAACAGCCAACAAGCTTCGGGAACAAGACGGCACCCGGTAAGTCGGTAAGTCGCTTTCTAGACATCAGCCCAAGGGCACAGAGTGCAGCTCTGCCCTGACTGTCACCCCTGCAACCCAACACAGCCCCTCCCAGGAACAGAGGACCGGGACTTGGTGTGCTGTTTAGACTCACTTGACTCACTGGCATCTCTGGAGTATTGATCCCGTGTGGGGCAGCTTCCTTTGTCCGATATCCTTTCGCCTTATTGCTTCAGGAAGCCCTGTGAAGGGCTTTGGACGGCTCATGTCTTTGCTCCATTCTAAGCACCTGGGCCCTGCCATGGCACTGGCCTTGTTTCCTGTTCTCCTCTACTCCCAGTCCGGGCTACCTCGGGATCACGGCAACCCCAGAAGTGCTATATGATGGCCACTCGTAATAAGCTATGCTGCTTCAGGTTTTCTTTCTGAGTTTACCAGGCTTTCTGTATTAAAGACTCAGTGATGACCCAATATCCTTATGACTTTAAGGAAAGTTATCGCACACATCTATGAAGCAACAATGAATCTACACCTCTGAAGGCTTTTAGTAAAAAATATATATATAAACCCTGGCCTGTTTGCCTCAGTGATTAAGAGCATCAGCCTACGGATCAAGGGGTCGTGGGTTTGATTCTCGTGTCAATGTTTCTCCCTCCCCTCCCCTCTTTCCCTCCTTCCTCACTTCCACTCTCTAAAAATCAATGGAAAAAATGTCTCCAGTGAGGATTAAGTGTGTGTGTGTGTGTGTGTGTGTGTGTGTGTGTGTGTGTGTGTGATGATTATTTCAGGATTTCAGGATAGCTCGTCAGAGATTACCAACCAACCTTTCAGAAGCACATCCCTTCCTCCTTTTTACAGGTTCAATAGTAGCTTCTCAGAGCTCGAAGAGACAGATCATTTGTTTAATGCAGGCCTCTCCACCAGGGCAGCTAGGATGCCAATGGCCCATGAACCATTTCTTCAAACGTAAGTTATTTTGAACCAGGAGTCTGCATGTCTCCTTCCTAGAGTTGCTTTCCTCCAACATGTTGTGGTGCCTCTCTGTGGACTCATCTTTGTTTGCCACAACCCTCAAACAGCTGTAGCTCCTGTCACCTGTCTGTCAGGGTTTCCTCATTTTCTCTCCTGTGAAGAGCTTCCTGGCCCTTCTTATTTTCAACTGTGGAGTGTGCATGTGCATTTTATGTAATTCACGTGGATTTGATGTCTGGAGAGAAGAGATACAGCATTTTCCTAGCCCACCCCATTTAAACTGGACGTTATCTTCCAATCTCTATATACCGAGTATTTGGGAATGCTATATAATAATATTTCATTATCACACAATTTGATTTTCTAAAAAATGTCCCTTATATTCAACCCAAATTCAATTTCCATTAAACTCTACTCACTTGGCCCCAAATTTTTCCTTTATATCTGTAATAAATACCGTATATCTAACTTAAAGATAACGTCATGTTCTCCCTATTATTTCTCTTCTCCAGGCCAAAAATAGTCAATTACTTTAAAAAATTCCTGACCAGGCATATAGCTCCTTCACCATTTTAGTTGCTGACTACCTCTTGACCTGGTTTTTATATGCAAATCTGTTCCAGGTGCCTTTTAACGTGGACCTGTAGAACTGAATAGGCGTAGGCAATCTGACCATTACAGAGTCCAACAGGACTATTATCTCCCTTTGTTCTGGATAGTCTACTTCCAAAAGCACAATCCAACATCCCCACATCATTCTGTAGACACACTGAGCTATAAGTACAACCCTCCCCTACTTTGTTCTCTTCGCCCAATTATCTCCTCCCCTGTTCTGTATTTGTGCATTAGTTGAGGAAATCTAAAATCAGGACTTTTATTCACTGCCCTGTTAGATATTATGTTCAGGCAAGGGCTATAGACAAGGTCAGGAATAAGCATGCTATACTACTAAGTAGTTCCCCTCCCGCCTCTCCCACCCCCAACTACTTATGAACATTTAGGAAGAAGAGAACTCCATTTCAGGAACATTACTCATATACTTTCACTGCCTCTGTAGAAACGCTGAATAGAGCCATCAACTTGGAAAATCTATTGTCTTTGAGTCTCTGTCTCCTTTAAACATTCTTCCTGGTTGACCGAGTGTCATTTATCTATGGAGCACCCCTCCCGTCACTACCGAGAAGTCAAAACCTACATTCAACTTATTGCACAAACTCAATTATGTTCTCAACAAAATAATTAGGCTTCCTTCTCTATTTGAAGACAGTGCTGCATCCCTCTGAAGATATCAGAGTGCTAAAGAGAAATATTTACAAAATAAATTTTTATGCAGCCTTGAATGGACTTCCACGGGTCTTGTCAGTTTCCGAAGCCACTCCAGCTTTGAGCACAGCCAAGTCAGGTGGCAATACTAACCAGAGCCTGGCCAGGTGGCCCAGTTGGTTGAAGCGTGGTCTCATACACCAAAAGCTTGTGGTTCGATTCCCAGTCTGGGCACCTACCTAGGTTGTGGGTTGGATCCCCAGTCAGAGTACATAAGGGAGGGAGCTGGTAGATGTTTTTTTCTTGCATCAATGTTTCTCTCTTTCTCTCTCTCTCTCTCTCTCTCTCTCTCTCTCTCTCTCTCTCTCTCTCTCTCTCTCTCCCCCCCTTCCTCTCTCTAAAATCAATAAAAACATATCCTCAGGTGAGGATTTTTAAAAAAAAACAACTAACCAGAGCATTAACCCCTTTGACAGCAGCACTCACAGACCAACCTACATGCACAATAACAGCAATGTCCCTTCCCTGCTGCCTTCCACAAAATCCTAAATTCAAACTTGGAGAGTGTATTATGTTCTTTTAAGTTTTAACAAAGAAGGAAAGGGAGTAAAATCATCTCAAAGGGAGACAATGAAGGTCATCTCCCAATAAAAAGGCAGAGCAGCTTGTCCCAGAATATTTCCCTGCGCATATTTTTACACTGCTGTTCCACATTTAAACTTTGTCTTTTAATGCGAAAAATTCTCAAAAGGTCAAGTTCAAGTTAGGTACTCAAAGACAAAACGAAATAATTATCTGATGAATTCAATTAGCTATCCTACATAATTAAGACTCCCTGAACTTTTTTCAGGTAGTTTTTCTGAAGGTCATTCTGTGCATAATTTCCAAAACTTTCCATTTCCTTTTAGCTGAGAAATGTGTTATTTTGAAAAGAACCTTATGGATGTAATATCAAAGATTTTCCTTACACTGGTTTGAGGGAGGGGAGAACTTTTACTGCTGCCTTTTAATTTTCCCCCCACTGTAAGGGTTGTGCTTAAATAGCCTATTAAACTATTTATTATATGTGGGAAGGGCGCTGGATGAATGATTGTTTCCACATTGCGACGAGTCGATCATAAATCTAAAAGTTAACAAGAAAAACTAAATCAACTATAAACAACCGAGTCATGTTAAAAGAGTCAAAATGATATTTCACTTGCTAGTTATGGGCATGTTGATCTGATCCTACACTTTGGGAAATAGTGAAGTTAATACTGTGAAACAATAATGAGGGCTGTTGATTTCATCGCTTACTAAACATTTTAGTATAAACCTTAATTTTGGCTGTCCAACCTGAAACATAATATGAGATTATTTGGACAGTTCATTTTCCTCCTTTTGTACAATGGAAAAAATTTAAATGCTTGGGCATAAAAAGCATACTTATTATTAAAAAGAGAAAAAAATGGGGGGGACCTAGTAAATGCCTTAAATAAAAATGATTGCTGTGCAGACATAAGCCTTATTAACTGCTCCTTGGCATCATGGTTATTTATGTAAAAGTCTTTATTGACAACATAAATCCACCCTTTCATTATTATTTGCTGCCAATACAATGAACATTATAAGCAAGAAAATAAGGAATTCATTTCAGATTTATAACTAATGAGACACCAAAGGTTATTTAAAAACACTTGTGGCATCTCTAAACTGCTTTAAAATGCAACTTTAGAAATAAAAACAAACCCAGTGCAGCATTCTCTATCGTCAATCTCAGCTGCTTTATTAAGTAAAAAAAAAAGATAAACAAGAGACTTATGAGCCTCCAGAGATCGACACAATTTACAACAGTTACACCGAAAGCATAAAGTGAGGAGAACTGAGAAGCAGATGGAAGAAAATGATACTTGCTTGAAGTAAATGTTCAAGCCACTGAGAAGATGAATTTATCTAGGAACGGTCTTTAGAACCGTTTTTATGTGCTCTGTTCATTAAACAGGCCTGGGCACTAGAGTACTTTCATGATTTAAAGACTCTTATTAATAAAATACTTCTAGAGAATGAAAACAAACATCCACGGACACATACATGAATGTCCACCTGTTGCACAGAATTTTTTTGTCCATTTCCACTTACTGAAACTCCATTGCCAGAGGTTTTCTAAAGCAGAAGACCAGTGTTACACCAAGGTGAAGTAACTGAAATTAGGTATGGGACCTTTTTTAATCTCCAGCCCTGGAATACAACACCAAATATTTAATTCCACGGAGATGCCACTGTGCTAGGGTATCAGTTATTTGGGTTTTTAGTCTCTGCTCCAATGGTCTTTTCCTGATACTCAAATATATGGTGATAAATGTCTCCTTAATTTGCACAACAGTTTTCAATTGCCCTCATGGGAGACCACCTTGAAGGAGCGAGTAAAAGGTTTAGTCATGGTTTCTATTTTTCTATTTGAATCAATACACTCTAGTTAAATGGACAATTAATAGGTCACTTCCAAAATAGTAGTGTATCAGTCCTGGTTAATAAACAATCCCCACAGTTGATAATGGGCCCTATGTATTCAGCAAGTCCTGCATGCACTCAGCTCATCCACTAAATCCCCTTTCAGGTGGACAGGGTTATATGGGAAGATGAGCTAGAATGAGTCTATAAAAGTCAGTTTCATTCACTGCTTTATTTTTCCAGTCAAGTGCCTTAAATGGTGTCCAGAAATTCACTTGGAATGTGAGACAGGAGAAAAGACTGGCCCACAGAGCCTGGCTTTATGACCATACAAAAGGGCAACTGACCCTTGCCCAAGCCTTTTCCATGTGAAATGGTTCCTAAAGTTCATCTGCACAGTGAAAAATCGTGGTGAGGTCGCGTGTGGATGAGTCAAGTGAAAGTGACGATTGGTCACGGGTCTGTCGCCCATTGTGGCTGGGTCCCAGCCATGTAAAGTGCTCTGTGGGAAAGTGTCGGCCCCCTAAAGAGCTGCTCAGAAGCTTGCAGCTCATTAAACGGCCAGCATTTGCTGCCTCACTTGTCAGGAATCATTCTGTTGAGCAAGGGCTCTGCTGAAACATTCATAAAACACACGCAGAGAGGCGGCAGGGATCTGAATTCAACCATGATGGAGCTCTGACTTTGGCCTGACTCAACTCTTATTTCACTTTTCACCCGACAGAGTGGTTAACCTGCATAAAGGTTTATCGTGGGCAGCTGAAATACATGCACTCCTCCACTGGACTTCTTTATCATAAACTCGAATTCTCTGCCTCCAGATTCCTACCTAGTTTAGCAATCTAAGACACCAAGGTGAACTTGATGGACTTTCAGTGAGCCATTTTTCCTTTGCGTGTGTGTGCACACTCTATAAGTTTTTGAAAGCTGGCATTCTCGCTCCACCCCTGAAATTGATTGAAATTTTGTAATGTTTGAAGACAAGTTCTCTTGCAAATATGCCCTATGAGGCTGGTTGGTTTTCTTCAAGATCACGAAGAGGAGGAATTTATTTCTTTTCACAATCTTAATGATTTCAAATTATTTTCTATGGACACCTAATGACTTTCTGTGTCACATTTTAAGCTGAATGGAAATTTTGCACAGCACAATTTCTTAGCCTTCCTTTTTTCTTCTTTAAATGGGTATTGCTACACATTTCAGAATGAGCCAAACTGGTTCCTCTGAGATCTTTTATATCAAATGGAAAACAAGTCCCTTTCCTTGGAGTGTCAGCCCTGGGTTTCAATGCCATTAGAAACTGCTCACAATTGCTCAGTGTGCTGAGGTTTGATAAATCTCTGGGAGCCTCCTGAATAGGATCGCTGTGATTTTTAGTGAGGAATTAGCTCCTTGCCATTGCATTACCAATTGGTTTTCCAGAGCACATTAAATCCTGCTGCTTCGGTTTACAGAGTAACTGAGGCATTGCTGATGAGGCATAAAAACTTACTTGGAAAAACAGTGGGGGATGCGGGGCGCCGACAGGACCCACCGCAGCACGCTGAGTAGAATGGCGGGGCCGTCAGGAAAAAAGGCTTGGAAGGCGCTGCAGAGAAAGCATTGATATCACTCATTAGCCATTTCTTTTAGACAATATTCAAAATTCCAGTTTCCCAAAAGTCATTGAGTAAAAGCCCTTCATTTCCCGAGCCTTTACTTAGTTATTCCCTTTACTGAATTTAAAGTAGCCCTTATCTGTCAAAGACCTTGCCAAATAATTTAATCAAGATTTGGAAGATGTGGTGAAAAGACTGGAATGATCAAAACCAAATGTAACAGTTTATTTCTGTGTAGTCATAATTGTAAGTAGTATACACTGAGTGGCCAGATTATTATGATCTCTGAACGCATAATAATCTGGCCACTCAGTGTATATCCTATATAATAAAAGGCTAATATGCAAATTGTCCCCTCCACCAGGAGTTCGACCAGCAGGCAGGCCGGCCAACCGCCCATGTCCCCTCCCCCTGGCCAGGCTGGGCGGACCCCACCCATGCACGAATTCATGCACCGGGCCTCTAATTATATGTATATATATATATTGAGTGGCCAGATTATTATGCGTTCAGAGATCATAATAATCTGGCCACTCGGTGTATATCAGGCAACAAATAACCCCTTACTTAAAAGATCCTAGAGCAACACCATCCAAGAGAACTCTCTGTGGTGATGGAAATGTCCTGTAGCATCACTGTCCAATATGCACTTGCCACAGAGGGCTACTGAGCACTGGAAATGTAGCTAGTATGCCTGGGAATTCTTCACTAAATTATATTAGGTTTAAGTAGGCTCATTTGGCTAGGGCTATCATATTGAATAGCACAACTCTACTAGTAGATATAATACTTGCCAAGAAACAATCTGAATGTTGAGTTTCATATTTAAAAGAGATTATATTACTCTAACCTAATTTCAGAAGGTTCTATGAAATATGTAGATGGATTCCAAAGTTTATAATAGTTAATTTATAAATAACAAATTATAGAATATGAGCAATTCCACAACAAAAAGTGTTGTTTTTTCTGATTGCTTTTTCATGTTTAAAAGTGTTTGAGAAGAGTAATAACATTTAATCACAAGAGAAATCTAGTTAACTTGAAAGCATTCATGTTTATAGTATAGGGAGTTGCCATATAATTCTGTTCTGCTCATTTTATTAAACTGTGCTGTTCCTAATATATTCAGTACATATACATGAGCTAGTTGACATTATACTTATAAATAAAGAAATTTTAAATTCTGTTTCTCAGTAGATGAAAAATACCTATAAAGGATGTCATAGAACATTAATAGCTCTTTTTTGCTGAGCATTTATTATATGCCAGCTTTTGGTTAAGTACCTTAAATATGTCATAGGCTTTAGTATAAATGTAAATATGTATGGGATTTCCTGAAAGTGGATGATTTCCTTTTACTAGGGCACACCGAGCAGAATGCCTGGCACACTCTAAATAGTCAATACATTTTCATTAACTGAATAAATGATCTGCAAATCTAAGAAATAGGAAACTTCCTATCGTCTTACATAAAGAATGAGGATTAGATGCACCCCTGTGTTCACAGCAGCACAATTTACAATAGCTAAGATTTGGAAATAGCCTAAGTACCCATCAGCAGATGAGTGGATTAAAAAACTGTGGTACAAAACAAAAAACTGTGGTACATCTACACAATGGAATACTACACTGCTGTAAAAAAGAAGGAACTTGTACCATTTGCAACAGCATAGATGGACCTGGAGAGCATTATGCTAAGCGAAATAAGCCAGTTGGAAAAAGATAAAAATCACACGATCTCACTCATTTGTGGAATATGATGAACAACATAGACTGATGAACAAAAATGGATCCAGAAATAGAGAAGCGCCGAATGGACTGTCAAACCTCAGAGAGAAGGCAGGGGAGGGCAGGGGAGGGGATGTAACAGATCAACCAAAGGACTTGTATGCGTGCATATTAGCATAACCAATGGACACAGACACGGACACTAGGGTGTTGGGGCCTTAAAAAAAAAAAAAGGAAAAAGAATGAGGATCAGGAATTAACCCCATCCCTGTTCCCCTGACACTCCCTGAAATACAGTATCTTCTATAACAGATGACCTTGAAATTTAACACATGACTTCAAAATAAATGTTTTTATTACTCTTCCTTTTTACCCAATGGCACCTGAACCACGTCCAGCACAGCCAGTGGTGAACCTGAGGAGGGGCGGTGAAGGATTAAAGAAGACAGACAAAAGAATGCAGTTGGGGCCAGGTGGGATACTGTTCTTGGATGGAGAGACAGTGCCCCAGCCTGTAAGTCGACTCTTTATTTTATAGTGAGATCCCACAAGGCAAAGCAAAGGTGCGGTCAAGATGTTTAGAATGTCCTCATGAGTTTCAAATCTACTTACTTACATACACCTGAGAACTCTATCAAGCTTTGTTTTGGCAGCACTTGCTGCACCTCCAGCAGCCCACATCACTCAGCCACCTGGGACCACAAGTTCGGATTATAAGGTCAAGCTTACAACCATAGCCTTTGGCTATAATTGTGCTGGGAGGACTTTGCCCTCCAAGCTGGGACCTGCACATGGCTTTACCACTAGAGGACTGTGCCCTCTCATTAGTCTGAGGCTTGAACCTGTCCAAACACTGTAGCAGCTCTCCACAGGCACCTCTTTTCTCAATTATAGTAAAAATTATTTTGATACAAAAATACACCTTCTTTTAAGAACACAGTAATTTCAGACTTGTATTTTAATTAACTGGTGAGTATGTGTTTATTTTCGCCAATGCCTTTGAAGGCTATCTATATATATATAAAAGGCTAATATGCTAAGTGTCCAACCACCTGACCAGTTGCTATGATGCGCACTGACCACAAGGGGGCAGACGCTCAACGCAGGAGCTGCCATGACGCACACTGGCCATTTATAGAGAAACGGCCCTGTGGAACTGGCACCAACAAAGCAACACTTGGCTTCCCCTAAGTGGGACACAGGCCCCGCCACCACCCCAGAGCAGCAGCCCACCAAATCACAGCCAACACTACCAAGACCCCACGGTGCAAAATGCAGCCCACAACCCAGCCCAGCCCAGAAACTGTCGCTGTGGGCGCTGGGTAATGACGTCACATAGCAACGCCTGGCTTCCTCTCCCTAGCGACTAGCCTCCTTGGAGTTTCTTCAGCCCAGGAACCCAACTTGCTTTATAGCCACGTGCAAACACTTCACACTTTAACCAAATGTCTGTGAAGCGTTTCCCATGCCTCATCTCATTTGATCCTCACAGAAGTCCTGGAGTAGATAGATAGGAGACTCAGTGGAATCCTATTTTCTTTTCATTAGCCGGAAAACAGAGATTTAGAAAGCTTAGAAACTTGACCCGACTGAAAAGAAATAAGAAATGGTGGACCTTGAAAATGACTTCAGGTTTTCTCACTACACAGAATATAGTCAAACACTGCTGCAGTTAAATATTTTACTCTTTGTTCTCCCTGCATGATCTACAATAATAATCTGCTTTGTGTTGATATTTACTGCTGTGTTACTGACAATTACCTGAAAGAGAAGTTGGGGTGCTTCACTGGGCTGGAGAAAGTTTAGCTAAATCAGAAAGCAGGTCTAATTAAGCAAGTTTATTCTATATCTATAAAAGGCTAAGTTGATAAAGCTCTTGCTGGCACCAATTGCATGCATGTGTTTCGATCTATCATTGTTGATCGTGAATTTGGTTGACACTTCTATTATAGAGAAAGGGAGAACAGCGATATTTCTTCTAATTAATTTTCTTTCAGTGTGCATGAATCCATGCACCGGGCCACTAGTATCAGAATAAGTCTCTTTCCCTGTAAGAATTTTAGTCTCAGGTTCCATAATGCCTTCAACTTGCAACTTAATCACAAATTCAGGTTTTTTCGATAATATAATGGAAATCAGTTAATATTAATATTTTATTTTTCAATATCTGGATTTTCAAATAAGAAAATGTCTTAATTGCTGTTTTGAAAATACGGCAACTAAGCAAAGTATAACAAATATCTATTTTGGGTGTGCAAAAAGTTCAATAAAACTTAAAAAAAAAATTTTTTTTTTAATCCTCACTTGAGGACATGCTTACTGAGCCACACCAGAAAGGATCTTTAAATTTCATTATTATCAAAAGTTGTTCGGCCCTGGCCAGTGTACACAGGGGTTAGAGCGTCTGCACACCACAGGGTCTCAGGTTCAATTCTCAGTTAAGGACACATACCTGGGTTGCTGGTTCATTCCCTGTTCCCAGTCAGGGCACGTGCAAGAGGCAACCAGTCAATGTGTCTCTCACATCAATTTTTTTTCTCTTTCTCCCCACCTCCCTCCTTGTCTCCCTCTAACTACCTCTAAAAAGGAATGGAAAAAATATCTTCATGTGAGGATTAACAAAACAAAAAAACACAACACAACAAAATAAAAAATGTTGTTCTAATATTGATTATAACACCATCATAGTAATGATAAATCATTTCATTTAAATTTAACATCTTAAATTATATTACAAGAGCATGACATTATTTAGGCAGAGTTTCTATGAATATATGAAGTACTTAGAAAAATGGAAATATATTCTGTGCATAAAACTTGCCTCATTGTGTTTATTTTCAAGCATTTCAGTTAGCTAAGTTATTCCATCTCCAAAGTAAACATTCTATAGATAATTAAGTTATGGCTATTGTGTTATTTGCCATTTTAAAAACTGAGATAAAAGAAAAAGATTCAGCAATGTTGCACTTACATATACAATTAACATTTATCATAACAACTAGAAATACATAAAAATATTTTTGCTTGATATGAAGTAAGTACTACTGATACCATTGAAATAATGATGCGGGATATGTACAAATTACAAATTTTACTACTCTAGCCAACACCTTTCTCAGGCTAACCCTAGAGCCCTAAAACTGAAAAAAATAAAGGGTAAAAAAATGAATGGTTCATTTTAGACAAATGATCAATTAAATTCATTTGTGATCAATGAGATTCTGAGATCTATTTTTTAGTGTTAAATTTAGCCAGGAAAAGAGTTGTGATTGAGCAGTTTGTTATATTGCGGTATATTACCCTCTTGGTAAAGTAAAGCTGTAATCAACATGACATGCTATCTACAGTGACAACTCTAGTGGTTTAAGAACCACCTGTTACATAACCAGGCTTAAAGTCCTACTGTGAAGAATTTCTTCACCATTTTAAATCACCTCTTTAACACATATATTTACACAGGAGATTAGTCAATTCCTGGTTTCTATACATAAATACACCTTGTTTAAGCTGGTCTATTCGAAAATCACTGTGAAATTCCAATTAAGTGCTCCATTTTTTTTTTACATGCTCCTACTTTGACATTGCCAATCCAGTCGAGCATGTCATTGCAGCCGTGTTGAATGGTGTTAGGAAATAACCATTTAAAGTAATGCAATGCATTGGAAAATATATATTATAATTTAAAATAGTCGCAAGCCACATATTTTTTAAAGCAATGAGCAAAAAAAGGAAACTCAAGCGTGATAAAAAACCAAGTGACAAGTTGACAGATGTGTTAAAACTTTTGTTAAGCCATTAGGAACTGCTTTGAAGATGCTCTGAAAAGGGCAGAAAACAAGGCAATTTCATCCTGGATGATATGCATTTCGAAGCCCATCAATGCCTTCTAGATGCAGTCACTGTATCATTTATCATGTTAGGAAAATTCATCATAGGCTTACTGAACAATATTTATGATAATAATATTTAAGGAGTACCTACCATTTGGTAGGCACTGAACTGGCTATGAATTTAACACATTCTATCTCATTAATTCATTAATATTCAACCTCAAATGGACCTGCGTCTGGAATGTAATGCTGACTGTTCTCAGCAAATTTTTTTAAGTACAATAGAAACATCCATATTTTAGCATAATATTTAGCTATTAGCCATGAGGGATAACGATTTCATACACAGAGACTGCCAGTTACTCACTTAGAGCTGGGGCCCAGAAAATGGACACATCTCCCAAGCTTGCCATAAGAGGAAAACACATGGCTTTTCCTATGGAAACGATGCACGCTGTCAGGTTCTACAGCATGGTATTAGGTTCTCTTAGTGCATCACTTCGGGATACTACAAATTTTCAGGATACTGCCAACAAATCTAACTGTAGGAAACTGTTACTTACAAACAAATGACTTAAAAAATTTGGAACTAAATTGTCTAAAGCCAAGTGAATAAACCACTTATTCACAGAAAACTTCATGAACTTTTCACTTCTTAATCAGATATTCTGACCATTCTGAAGACAAAGAATCCAAATCTCTAGCAATGATTTTGAATGTTTAATTAAGATCGGTACTTAGAGCCAACTTAATGATAAATTAGCCTGTTTGTTTGCTTTTTAACTTAACCAACTAGATGGTTCTGTGATCTAAGTATCCCACAGCCAAGAAGGTTTAGAATCCTAGCTACAGAGAAATTATTTTCAAAATCCAGTTGACTAGAAAGCAAGCAATAAATTGTTTTTGTAATTTTCATTCTTTTTTGATGAAGAGGAACAACAGGTATCTAAATGGGGATCAAACACCATTCTTTTTATTGTCAAAGCAAACTGTGGTACTGACTTGAGCTGACATTTCAAAGAAAGAATACTAAAGACCACTAATAAAACCTTCAAATAAATTTCAGGAGCCCGCTGCAATGCTACGCCGTTTGAGCAGACATTTTAAAAAGGATGAGGAAAAATGTGCAAAGGTCCTGAGATGTCTAAGGCAACCAAAGGGTCAAAAATACCTCTGGGAAGGAATAGGGAATTAAATAATTTCAAAAGGATGGTTTTAATGACCTCCTTTAAGTACTGGGTACATAGGCACTAGGAATAAAAAAATCTAAACTTCTGACCTAAAAATAATACAAATTGAACAGACTACCTGGAGTAAAATGAATCCAAAATTGAGGCTGATGAATGGCAACCATCTGTCTTGAATAGTAAGACCTAAGAAATATCAGTTATCCAATGATGTGTTATTTATTTTATCACACAACCTGTAAATAATTCATTTATGATTAAATGCAAACTTGCCTTTAATGGCGAGAAAGCAAGTTAATTAAATTCATCCCTGACCTTTCTGCTTATCAGAAAACAACAGAAGTCAGCATTTTTCCCCTCAAGTATTTCAGAAATAGAAAAACAAAGGTCATGAGAAGTTAAATCACATGCAGAGTCTACTTGTTTGATTTGGACTTTTAATTCCGTGCAAATTTGCAAATCTATCAAGTGCCACATAATTCACTGTGTGTTGGGACTAAAAAGATGGATAGTTTCCCTCCCTGGAAGAATTTCTATTGTTTAAGGTTCTTTACCTTATAGATTTTAAATCCACTGGTCAAATAAATAGCATTTACATTTCTCTATACTCCAAATTTAATGTTGTTTTGTCAACTATGAGGCATTCCCCAAGGAGATGAGATCTAAAAAAATGCTTACTTTGTGCTTTCCCAACCAGTGGTTTTCAACCCTAATACACATGAGAATTATCTGGAGCACTTTCCAAAGACACAGATACCTACGCCCCAGACCAATTGGATTAAATCAAGCTGGCCAGTAGTGGACCCCTAGCACAGGATTTTTTCAAAAGCTGCACAATGATTATAATGTATAGCCAGGATGAGACCACTGGAAAGAACACCAAACAATGCCTTTACTCCTATCAACCCTATCTAATAATAGAGTAATATGCAAATTAGGCGTCACTCCACGACAAAAATGGCGGCCCCCAGACCCACAAGATGGCGGCACCCAGTCCCCTCAGCCCCGCTGCTGGAGTGTCTGGCCTGTCCTATCAGCAAACAGAGCACTGAGAGCAGGGCATGGTTGCTTCCTTAGTGCTGCGGCAGCGGGAAGCCACCAGGCCCTGCACACACGGAGCCGGCGGAGGAGCAGGGCCTGTCGCCATGGTGATCGGGAAGACCCCAGGCCCTGCGCACATGAAGCCCATGGAGGAGCAGGGCATGGAGTCTTCCCGTTGGTCGCCACGGCGAACGGGAAGATGCCAGGCCCTGCGCACACAGAGCCGGCGGAGGAGCAGGGCATGGCATCTTCCCGATGGTCACCGCAGCGATCGGGAAGACGCCAGGCCCTGCGCACACGGAGCCGGCAGAGGAGCAGGGCATGGTGTCTTCCAGATGGTCACCGCAGCGATCGGGAAGACGCCAGGCCCTGCGCACACGGAGCTGATGGAGAAGCAGGGCCTGTCGCCACAGTGATCGGGAAGACGCCAGGCGCTGCGCACACAGAGCTGGCGGAGGAGCAGGGCATGGCGTCTTCCCGATGGTCGCCGAGGCTATCGGGAAGACTCCAGTGCCAGCAGAGCAGGGCATGGCGGCTTCCTGATCTTGGCAGCCGGGAAGCCGCCAGGCCCTGCAAAGCCAGGCATGGTGGCTTCCTTAGTGGGGCAGTGGCAGGGAAGTCCCCAGACATGGCAGACAGAGCCCAGACAGCAGGGCTTGGGGGCTTCCTTAGTGGGCAGTGGTGGTGGGAACACCCCCAGGCCCTGCAGACAGAGCCTGGACAACAGGGCATGGGGGCTTCCTTAGTGTGTCCATGTCTGGGAAGCCCCCAGGCCCGGCAGACAGAGCACACTGCAGGGGATTGGGGCTTCCTTCACATGGCACATGGCGGCAGCAGGCAGAGAGCGACAGCAGGGCATGGGGGCTTCATCTCCATGGCTGCAGGGAAACCTCCAGGCCCCGCAGAGAGCAGAGAACCATGGGGAGTGGGCCTGAGCCATCAGTAGGATATCCTCTGAGAGCGCCTGGATTGTAGAGGGTGCAGGTTGGGCTGAGGGACCCCCGTGCACAAATTTCGTGCACCGGGCCTCTAGTATTATATAATATGAGATCAACTCTTAAAAAAAGAGAGAGAGCGAAAGAGAACATATAAAAAGCAGCAGCATGGTCCAGACTTCCACTGAAATACAGCAGCAAGTTTAAAAAAAAGAAAAGAATATTGTTAGGAAGGCTTTGTCAAAGAAGGCTTTAAGCAGAAAAATCTGGACCTTGATTTGGAAGGTATTTAGAATAGCAAAAGAAAAAAAGAATGCATTCCAGGAAGGAAAGGTTGCATGGGCAAGAGGAAAGAGGGCAAGGATGGTGTTGCCACATGAGGCAGGTTAAGGAGACCTCAAAGGCGTGAACATTAAGCAATGTGGTTGGAGGAGCTAAATGTAGATGTTGGAATTAAGGTCTTAAAGAACAGATTGAATATTTTTATTTGATCTGATAGTTAGATGGGGATGATTAAGCTTTTGTGTGAAGCTTGGTAATATGATGAAAGCTGTATTTTAGAAAATTTCACCTGGCAGTAGTGAATGGATGTGGTGGAATAAGGAGGAACTAAATGGGAGGATCCCACTGCCCTAACAATTTACTGTAGCAATAGGCAATGACACGCCCACTACCATCTTCTCCTATATCCTTACAACACCAACAGGCGGGTTGGGTCTGGCTTCTCCTCAACCTGTGAAGCCCTAGCTCATTGCAGTAATCCAAAATAGTCACTACCTCTGCTGCTCTCCCTTCAGGGAATCTCCATAAGACCTCTTGAAAAAATGAGCTTGCCAGGCTGGTGTGGCTCAGCGGCTGAGCATGACCCATGAAGCAAGAAGTCACTGGTTCCATTCCTGGTCAAGGCACATGTTGGGGTTGAGGGCTTAATCCCCAGTAGGAGGAGTGCAGGAGGCAGCCTATTAATGATGTTACTCTCTCATCGATGTTTCTATCTCTCTATCCCTCTCACTTCCTCTCTCTCTAAAGATCAATAAAAACACATTTTTAAATGAACTAAATTTGAGAAAATCCTTTGTTCTTTTTATTATAAAGTTGATGTCACTGAAGAGAATACCATAATAGAATATTGTCTGTAGCTCTCAAAACTCTAAAAGCCTTAATGAAGACTCCTTGAGCTCCCAGCTTGCCCAGTCCCAGCAGGAATTATGTTTAAAAGTGGTTATCCTGATTTTGCCCTGTAGCAGGTTTTAAAGGGCCACAAATCATTTGGCACTCCTCCCACTGAGAGGTGGGGTCTATTTCCCATTCTCTTATATTCGAGGTGGTCTTGCTGCCTTGCCTGACCAAGGGATATAAAAGAAGTGACAGTCAACTTCTAAGGCTGTCATAAGAAGCCTTGAGTTACAGCCCGGGTTTCTTGCAATGTGCTCTTATAAATCTCCCTTTCAGAATCCAGGCGCCATGCTAGAAGAAGCTCAAAACACTTGGAAAGTCTGAGTGTGCGTGTTGGAACAGCTCCAGGTGAGCACCCAGTTAACAGCCAGCACCTCTGTCAGCCACATGAGTAGCCACCTCAGACATCCAGCCCGTTGAGCCTTTAGATGTCTGCAGCCCCAGCTGACATCTAACTGCAATGAGAATCAAAGGGAGAACCACCCAGTTGAGCCCAACCCACAAAAATGAGAGAGAAAATGATAAATTGTTCCTTTAAACCTCTAAGTTTGGAGATGGTTTCTTACACAGCAATACGCCTTTACCAATGTTGTACTGATGGTGAAACGATGGAAAGGAGTCTTCCACATCTTCCCCTGCATGTTATATATGGGCTTTTGATATGTGTAATTTTTTATATGTGTATTTCAAAGTCAAATGTTGACCCTAACATCGGTTCTCATTTTGAAATGAAGAAGCAGAGGTTCGAGGAGATTACATGAATTGCTTGGGATCGCATAATCAGAGATATAAAGACCTTAGATGTGAATCTAGGCTATAAAATTAAAGAAGTGATGCTAAAACCAGTTTAGAAAATATATAGTATGTTGAAATTTGCCATTATGCTTTGGAGAAAGCACTGGCAAACTTTTACCGTAAAGGGTCAGATAGCAAATAAATTAGGCTCTGCAGGCCATACAGTGTTTGTTGCAACGATCAATGTGTAATGCAAAAGCACCTATAGAAAGTATACAGGCAAATAGGAGTTATTGTTCCTGCTTTGAAGAATCAGACTGTCTTTTGGCTTCACACCCAATATAACTGTAGAATTGGTTCAACACACCTAAACTCAATCCAGCTTGAGGTTAGTCTATTAAAAATCTTGCCATCAGTCATGATCTTTATTGTCTTTTAATGTACATAAGTCCTATCAAAGAATAGCTTACTAACTCCTTCACATATTTGTATCTAAAGTGCCAGAGATTAGCCCTGACTGGTATGGCTCAGTTGGTTGGAGCATCGTCCTGTGCACCAAAGGGTCATGGGTTTGATTCCCAGTCAGGGCACATACCCTGGTTTTGGGTTCAATCCCTGGTCAGGGCATGTATGGAGGTAACCAAACAATGTTGTTTTTTCTCTCTCTCTCTCCTTCACCCTTCCTCTTTCTCTCACAATCAGTGGAAACATGTCCTTAGATGAGGATTAAAAAGAAAATGTCAGAGATTTAAAGTTTTAAAGAACCAGCTTTAACAAAATTAACTTTGCTATCGCACAGTGCCTGAACATGTAAAAGAAAAGTGAAACATTTAGTTCATCTTTAGAATATTTATAAACAAGAAGGCAATTCAATATTCAGCAACATATAGAAAAAGACTTGAATATTTCTTTCTTTCCTTTTCATGGATGCTTTGTTTCTGAAACAAAAGTCTAAAAACTTATAGAAGCTTTTTGATCTTTGACTTCAGAGAGAATTTTAATACCGTAAGTTTACTGTTCACATAACTCACAAAAAATGTGCCCCTGAAATATTCCCAACTAATAGCTGGTTGACAAAATGAATAATGCTATTAAATATAAAATCAGTAAAGTGATGAACCGCTCAGCATTGCCAAATCAAGTATTGACTGGAGGCTAAAAAGAATGAAAGGGAGAGATTTCATTAAAAGTGAAAACATTACTGATAGTAAAATAAAATATTTTGGAATAAAATATACAAGGGTCTGGTAAGCATATTATACATTAAGGCAAAAATCCAATTTTTTCACTAAGAGAGTATAAAATAGAAGCATGATCTAATGAAGTCTTAAATAGGGATGCTAACAAGTACTAGTAGTCCTAGATAAAAATCATATTGTTTCTTTGTACAAGTTGCCTTTTTATTCCTGACAAACTCCAGGTGTATATGAATACAAACATGATATTATTTACTGATTTAAAAATTGTGTATATTCACTACCAAAAAAATCACTGTTAATTAAGAAAATCTTTGAGAGTCTTTGTTAATCCAAGATTAAGTGGACAGATACTGTATTAAGAGCTACAAATCAAGTCCCCTCAAAAGACAAAATAAGAAGGATTCCAAAATTATGGACAATATCAACAACAGAAACAGGTGGTGGAAAGTAGGTTGAGTGGAGAATTAATGAACATTTACACCCCTCTCACCCTAACATAAGGGCACATTTGCTTCTATATTTTAAAGATAACCTTCACTTCTATTAAAATTTTCATAGCAAAGAATCTCAAAGTATTATATGAACACATCTATGTTACCCTCTTACTTTCAAGTTGCTACCATTTCTATCATTGTTCAGCAGCAAACCTAACCATAAAACGTCTCCTTGGAGCAAAAAGAGAACTTGTTCTTGGGAACAAGAACAGGAAGGAGGTGACTTGCTCATAGAGGAATTTAACAGAGTCCAATAGACAGCTCTGCTTCCAACATCTGAGCTACATTTATAGCAAACAAATGTAGATAAAATCACTGTTGACAAATCCTTTTAAATTGCCCACAAGTTATGGCATCCTTTAGCCTCCTGCATGTCACCTTGAACTCTCTGAATCCTAAGTTTATTTCTGCGTAATTCCATATGCAATTTTCTAGGCATTGAAACCATTCTTAAACTTGCCTTCTGGATTCACTCCTGTTTCATTATTAAACCTCAATAGCTTCAATACATGTTAACAAACTGAGATCCGTTGTTGTTCAGGTAAAGTAGAGAAGCATAGGTTAGGGCAGGCATCCTCAAACTACGGCCCACGGGCCACATGCGGGTGTTTTTGGCGTTTTTGTTTTTTTACTTCAAAATAAGATATGTGCAGTGTGCATAGGAATTTGTTCATAGTTTTTTTTTAAACTATAGTCCAGCCCTCCAACGGTCTGAGGGACAGTGAACTGGCCCCCTGTTTAAAAAGTTTGAGGACCCCTGGGTTAGGGGTTGGGAAAGGGCTAGGTGCTAAAGTCAGAGGCAAATTAAATGCTCATAAATTACCCTGTTGTAGTTTCAACTTAGACATTATTCTGTAAGGGCTGTGGCTTACTCAATCAGTACCAGAAATAAAGGGACTATTAGCCCTATTACCTCCTGCTTGAACCTGAAGGAGTTTACTTCATGATCCATGTAGAAACTATTAATATGTTAATATAACTCCAAATATATGTTAATCAGATTATAAAAATATTCAGATGTAGTAAGTAATAGTTCAATATTATCTACAAATTCCAACAAAAAAATGGTTGAAATGGTAACCTGAGCAAGGAATGAGTCCCATCATTATTTGGGTTCCTCATTCTCTTTGTCGTGGGTCAGCATTATCACCATTCAAGATGCTATGATTTTAATTTGTCAAAACAAATCTATAGAACAGTGTTAACAAAAAATAAGGAACATACTCTGCTTAAAATAATCAGATCCTAAGTCTTCATTTGAACTGGAATCCCCACTTGGAGCACAAATCCATCTTCTCCCTCCCCCTAAGTGCCTAAAATGTAAGAGAAGCCATTTCATTTCACACTTTCAGTGTATCTCAATGAAAGTGGAATAACTACCAATTGGAGTACAAAACATAGGTTTAAGACAGAATCAAGGATTAATAAACAGTAACTGAGAGTGGGGGGTGGACAAAAAAACTAGAGTGCACATTAAGTACTAATGGTAAGAAACAATCCTAATGGTGTCAGAAAAAAATACTAGGCACCTGGCTCCATTTCTGTACAATACAGTACAATTAACTTAACAAAATCGCTTGGGGGAAAAAAAAAAAAAAAGAACCGTTCAGTTCACCTATCCAGAATAAACACTTGCTTTTTAATGCTTTTATATACAGCATAAGGAGTAGATTTAACAATGAATAAATTATAGTCAAGGAATTATCTTTATGTCAAATATTTTCTAAAATGCTTAAAATAACAAATGTTATTAAAAAGCAAGGCCATTTTTTCTCTTTTGAAGATAACTGGTGGCATAACCAAAATAAATTTAAATCTTTCAGCTTTTTACATTTCAAGACTATCTTTTATATACAAAAAGATGAATATTTTCATCTAGCACAAGATTCACCAAATAATAACATTAATAAATTTCTGGGGAAGGGTCTCTGATGGTTAGGATTTACTTGCAAACCCTCCTGGTGTCCATTAATGAACTATAACAGATCCAAAACTTTGTTTTCCCCGAGATCCAACCCCTGGAGGTGACCCTCCTTACTACCTACTATTGTACTAAATATGCCCTTCTCAACCCTTGAGGACTGTCCTTTGACTTTTAAAGTAAAGTTTTTAAACCACTCTATATGAACAACTTGGCAACATATAGCTAGCGCGTGTTCCTTTTCTTGCACTAAAATACTCAGACGTGCAAATTTTTAGAGACGAGGCACTGACAGCTACACCTATGTCCATGACTGTAAATAAATCAGCGTTACTGTTTAACCTAACCCCATTTCTTTTATAGGCTCAGATAGGAAATCACAACTGATTTGTTATGGTGATACATGTAATTGCTTATCCCATTATCCCTCATTAGTTTCTCATGTTCAGTGAAAGACTAATCTAGGGAATGTGAAGATTTGGGGCAATTTTTTTTTTTCCACATGCTCACAGATGTTTAAATTGATACTTCAGACCAAAACAATACTAGGAAGTGAAGTAATCATTGTAGAAAAATAATTGGCTTCTTGTGAGGATTAAAGCAGCTAACAATTAAAAAAAGAAATGCTTGGTGAACCATAAAGCAGTAGGAACATGGAGTATAAGCTCCACAAGGGCAGACAGTTACCTGTTTTGTTCACTGATTATCCCAATGGCCTAGAACGGAACCTGACACATGGAAGACAGTATTTGCTGAATGAATGAAATATATGGTATGATTAATAGTGGGTAACAAAAATAACGAAGCAGAAATGAATCCTGTAGGTAAACAGTGTTGCCTTTCACCAATGCATTTAAAAAGAACTCTGTGGTTTTCTTATTCGACATTCAGATGGGTGCACTCCACAAATTAAGGTTGAGGGAAAAATGAGTAGTCAATAGGCTGAAATGATTAAAAATCGCATTTTGCAATCCACTCCTAAGTTAGTGGCTAATGGATCAGAACTGGTTGCTCACTGCCTTTTCAGAAAGACTGTCCTTTCTGAAAACAGTAGCTTTTCTATGTGCTCTCTACTCTCTAAAGAACATAATCACTTTCATCCTCATCTAATTTTCAGGTGCAAAGTAACACTGTTGGTGCTCATTACGACTCCACAGTATAAAATCATTCCTATAATATTTGATAAGGCCAGAATCTGTCATTTAAATAAAACTGGACAATGTTAAAAAAAAAAAAAACTACATCCTTTGTCAAATTATGAAAATAAATGAACACAAATGCTCCTTTTAAGCAACATATTTGTGGGCACAAATTTACAGGGCTTTAATTTTCTTCTTGAGATACTTTTTCTAGTTTCAAAAATTAAATGCACTTTTTACAAGAATAATTTTTGGAAATAAAAGGTTACTTGTTCAAATGAAAATTAACCTAAGAGAACATAAAATCTTCAATGAGGACTAGATAAAATATTAGGGAAAAAAAGACATGCTTAAACTACATTAGAATACTTCAAAGGAAAATATAAATTCTTATGCTCTTAATTATTCCAAAAATTATTTTTGCATTTTGACACTTTTAAAAGCATACAAGAATGAATATGTTCTTGAAAACTGAAAGAATGTAGTTAAGAAATCCTTTTCCCAATAAATTGCAATATTTTGAATGAAACAAAAAGGTATATAAAATTATTTTTCAGAGTTATTGACATACCTGCATTTGATTAGCATTTAGTCTATTTAAATTTAACCCATAAAATCTACAAAGGTTAAAATTAAGTAATTTTCCATTGCTGAGTAGCAAATCATGATCAGGAGCAATATAAGGGTCCTTGGAAAATAACTTTTATGAACATAATGCCAAACCGCCAAACGTTATGCAATCACTACATTTTCTTGAAAATGTTCTTTTTTATGAGACATTATTTACTGACTATGTCTACCTGAACATGTTTTATATGTTTCTAATTTTCCTACTACTTCAAAAAGAACAGAGTGACCCAAATTCCCAAGGCTTATAAACTTTGCCTTAACTATACTTGTTCCTCTCCCAGAGTGCAAAAAGGCCTCCTAGAATTTAGGTTTTTACACGATGTGAATGGGACCGGTGCTCATGTAATTCTATATATTCCATCCCGTTAGCAACCATTTCACAATGGAAGACCAGGGCAGGTTCTAAACATGTTAAAGTCTATAAAGTCATTAGCGATACATTTGATCTGGCAGTTTACTGGGACAACGCAATCTGCTGAAAAAGCATCTATTAGTCATTCTGGACAAACCCACCGGGATTAAAAGAATGAGTTAAGATCGTCTAAGGACAGAGACCAAAAAAAAAAAAAAAAAAAAAAAAACTTAATTCAACTGGATCTCAGCTTCTGAGTCTCTAAAAGGCTTTCCCCTTTTATACTGCCAATTTCGGCAGCCCCTCCATACGCTTCAGCTAATATTTGACTAAACTGTCCATCTTCTTCCTACCCACACCACTTAAACGTTTCATGCGGGAATGAAAACAAACCCAAAATGCCCTTCTTTTGGCAAAATTTCATTTATCGGTGAACTTCCTACTCCAGGTGCCAATTCATTGTTTCAACTCAGCACGAAGAAAAAAGTCGACCTGACCTCCTTGCGCTTTAGTGAGCCAAAGCCGAACTTTGCCCAACGCTCCTTCCCAAGATGTTCGCTAAGGCTCTGGAAGGCCCCCCGACCGTCGCAACAATTTAAGTGGCAAATGCCCCCAAAGCGCACCAGGAGAAGCGCTCCCATCCAGGAACTTTCCAGCGAGCGGCTTCGCGGCCTCCAGGAAAGGAGAGGGCGGGCACAAACTCTGAACTTGGGAAATCCCGTGAAACTGGAGCCCAGAGACCTAGGGCTCACACCGGGGTGCGTTCAGGGTTTCTCCCCAAAGCCTGAAAATCCAGGTAGCCCAAAAAGAGGAGGGAGTGGAAGCTGGTGGCAAGGGATGCGGAGGGAGGGGGAGGAGGGATCACAGTTAGTGGTGGTTACTCTCCTCACCCCCAAAGTGGCTAGGGGAGATGTTCTGGGAAGGTTCCTGCGCACCGGGGTCGCAGCGCCCTCCGCGCTTTGCGCCTCGCTGGCGCGCCCAGATCCCGGGGTCCCGGGGTCCCAGGCGCTGCACTCACCTGGCGCTGACGGGTGGAAGGTACAGTCTCTGTCCCCCGGGGGCCGGCCCGGCAGCCTGGCGCCGTCCGCAGAGGGGCTGAGCACTTGAAAAGCCCACCGCGTGCCGTAGGGCGCCCCGCCGGGGCTGACCGGCTCGGCGGCCGGGCACAGCTTCAGGGGCACGGGGCTGGCGGGCAGGGGCCGGACCTGCGCGCCGGCCGTGGCGGTAGCTGTGGCCGTGGCCAGAGCGGCCGCCGGGCCGTGGGGCGGGGGCGGCTGCAGCCCCGGCGGCGGGGCGCCCCCAGCCCGCAGCAAGTTCTCAATCAGGAAACTCTTGCCCAGATTGCCGAAGCCGGGCGCTGCGGGGAAGTGGAAGAGCGCGGAGGAGGCCACCACGTCCCAGTACGCGCCGGCGTGGGCCGCCAGGGCGCTGGGGAGCATGGTGGCGCCCGCGGGCCGGTCGCACGCCCGCCTCTCGCTCGCGCACCCCGGGGAAGGAGGAGAGGCCACCGAGGACGCGGTAGACTTGGGACGGTGTTATTTATTTGGATCGGGCGTTTCTTTAAAGGATGGGAGGAGTGAGTGTGGGAGGGGGAAGCTGTGCGTTTTCCGGGCCCTCGGTGTCGGCTCCAGGGGCGCAGGGGGGCGTCCCTCCCGCTTTCTATGCAGATCCGGACCGGATTTTTTTTTTTTTTTTAAAGAAAGCTGGAAGGTGTGTCCAGCTCATCCATTCATGTCACCCGGCCCACAAAGTGACAGACGCGACCAACAATAAGGGCAGCCCCAAGAGTCCGAGCTTTGGCAAGGGGAGGGGACGTTTAGCTGGGAGGAGGTGGGCGTGGAGGCGACGTGAACGGGCCCCCCCCCCCCCCCCCCCCGCGCTTGGCCCCCTCTCAGGGCCCTGCTCGGGGAGCGGCTCTCGAGCCGGAGTAGCTCCTGGGACGTGAAGTCGCATGCGCGCCAGCAAGGAGCCCCTGTGGTCTGTGGCGGATCTGTGTGCCACCTGTTGGGCTCTCCAGTGGTACACACAGGAACCAAGGGACATCCAGGGAAAGTACACGGAGCTGTTAGTGTCTGGAAGGGCAGTAGTAGTTATCAAAGTCACAAGTGTTACTGAGACTGCTGTGGCAGTACATTTGAAAAGTTACCTTTAAAGAATGGGTTGTTTGCATATTAAATGTGGCCCCTCCTTGTTTTAAAGGGTGTGAACCCTGAGGGGGAAAAAAGAATAATCTACTAAGAAGGACTCTGTGACTTAGATGAGCTCTAATTTATTTTTAAAAAATATAAAGTAAAACAAAACAAAAACAGCTTAGCAGCCAATTCTAAACAGGAGCCTCTCACCAAAACCACATTTGAGGGGAAAGTCAGCACTGCCTGCAGTGGGTTCTTGCCACTGGAGCCAACCCTTATAAAGGAGTTCCTGGAAATGTATTTCAACCAATAGGACTGAGGCATGCCCTGTCCAATCAGAGCTGTGCAGCTATGTTCCCATCCAGCGTTTTCACTGACCAATTAGAATGGCTCCATTCTGACTAATCAGGACAGTGCCTTTTGGACCAATCAAATTGAGAGGATTTGGAAACCTCTTTTGCATGAAGACAGACCAATCAGGAACCAGGGGTGGGGGCTTCTGTCTAAGTCAGCTCTCCTGTGGCTCAAGGAGTCTGTTTTCCCCTTTCCACTAAGAATTGCTTTGCACTGGCTGGAGCTGAAATGCCAAAGATGTTTGGCCAGAGCCGAGGGGAGCTGTGTAGCTGGAGAGGGACCTCACCACAAGGCCTGCACAGCCTTCTGTTTTACAGCCATGCTGCTTCATGATTGAGCTGTAACACTATTGAACTGTTCCATAGCAGTGCTGTTCTGAGAGCTGTGCTGTATCACAGTTGAGTTGTGTGCATTGAATTAAGTTTCCTTCGTTGTCACACCTCAAACTGGGGAGTCCTGTCGGTGTTGAATTGGCACCAACGACCATTGGTTGACAAGGGTAAAGGAAATAACTTTTTTTAGAGACCTTATAAGAAATTTCTCAGTTGCCAGTATTTCATTTCGTTACTTTTTAATGATTTGATTGATTGATCTGGTTGGGATAGAGAGGGAGGGGCCTTTGATTTCAGAGTTTATACTGAGATTCAACAGCTGTTTTCAAGTCACTGCTCACCCTCATGGCCATCCTGAGCTGTGCCAATATTCTCTTACATCTGCGGCCTCTCCAGTTAAGTTTCACAGGGGACACTTTGAAGGCTGAGGCCAGACAGAGTCCTGGCTGTGGGGAAGGGAAATACTGGTGGTTTCGACCATTCATTGTTTACACACCCAACCCCTACCTTCCAAAGGTTGTAACTTCCTCCACTTGGACTCAGTTACTTTCTTCCACTTTCTGTTGTTTTTCCTAGCCTTGTCTTAAAATTGTTCTCTGCCAGTGTCTCCTCTCAGGATTTCTTCATGGCTTCTTGCCTTTTTTATTTCTTTACTGTCATTTAAAAGAATCTGGGAAAAGAAGGCAGATAATTAAATTGGTCAGCTGGCCATGCTAAATGGTTAAAAAACCTTAGCGGTTTTTTACAAATTGAATTCAAGTGCTTTCACCTCTGCTCCCCTCACGCTCCTCTGGTCATTTTCTTACACATGGCCTTAACCTTTCTACCCCTTGACCATACCTGCCAGGCCCTGAAGGCATCGGAGTCTCCCACCCTGTGCTCCAACCCCTGCTCCAGTTCTATCACACAAGTGCGCCTGGGCTTCACAGAATGGACCGTCTGTGTATGTGTGGCAGTTTCATCTCTGCCTTCAGCCCCATAGGAGCCAGCTCAGGAACAATTGGGATGGAGTATGCTCACATGAAGGACTCTTCCAAGAGAAATCCTACCCGAGCACTCAAAAATACAGAGTATTTTTAAGTACTTGGCAATATAAAAATGTCTTCCTCCATAAAAAATAAAAAATAAAAATGGATTTAGGAATCACTCCAGAAGAGATGATCTAACAAATTTTGATCTAAAGCACGGGATCTTAGTTGGAGTTGGTTAAATGGCAAATGATAGATGGTTGGGTCCAAAACCTGGGAAGAAAAGCCACCACCAAATTCTCCTAAGCCAGTGATGGGCAACCTTTTGAGCTTGGTGTGTCAAACTTCGCCAAAAAACTGAGCATAACTTGGGTAGTGTGTTGAGGAAAAAACATTATTTTGCAAATGTTTCATCCTCAGGAGCAGCAAATGCTTCATCCTCAGGAGCAGCAAATGTTTCATCCTCGGCATGCGGCTGCGTGTCATCAGAAATGGCTACGTGCGTCAGTGCTGACACGCGTGTCATAGGTTCACCATCACTGTCCTAAGCAAACATGGTTGGGTCCTCCTCCGCAGAGAGACATGCATGGGAACACTGAATTACTTATGATTACAGTTACTTCCCCCCCCCCTGAAATATTATATTTCCATTATTAACAGCCTGCTAAATAGAGACTGGACAGGTTGGAAAAGTGTTTGACTTTTCAACCTTTAGAGCTCCTAATTTTGGAAAGTGTCTCTGTCAACGGAGTGTTAAAACTGGCACTTTCCATTGCCACTCTCCTGTGCAAATTTAGACAAATTTATTAAGAAGATTTTTTATTGTCAGGATTGCAGATATCCCCCATTTAAAATCTGTCTGAAATGTTTGGGGTCACCCACATAATTTTTCTCTGTACCCTAAGAATAATTTGGTCCATAGCTTCAATTTACTTAAAAGCTAGCTGGAGTTGTGAGGCCAAAGATAAATTTCCTTTTAGAAATTCACCTGGCTGATATGTGTTTTATTGACCTTAGTTACGTCCAAAGCTTTTTAAAGATCCACCCTCTACATGTGTTGCTAAGTGGGAGGGACGTTGTTTGCAAGGCTGGTGTGTATTAATCGTGTTAATTCACTTATTGATTTAATCAACAGACCTTTACTGAGTATAGCGAGCGCTTGTGATCCTGGGAAGACATGGAGAGTAGAAAGGTCTGGTCCTTGCCTTGTAGGCAGACATTCAGAGCCTCGTGGGGGAGAAAAACAAGTAACACCTGAAAAAGGGCTTGTAATGTGGAAGGAACCGTGTGAGAAAACTTCCAGAGGCAGTCTCCCCTAAACTGTGTCTTCCAGAGTGATCAGTGGTCCGTGATAGGATGTGTAGTAGTCACCTTTGCGATTAGCAAGGAAAAGAGGTATTATACCATCACTGCCATTCCCCTATCATAGCCACCGTTTATCCAGTGTTTATAGTCAGCCAGGTATAGTACTAAGCACTTCATAAATATTAACTCGTTAATCTTCACAATAATCCTATAAGGTCAGTACTGTTATTATGCCAGTGTTACTGATGGAGCACAGAGAATTTAAGTAACTTTCCTAAAGCTACACAACTTCCAGAATGATGAGACGGAGTGTCATCATTCTGGAAGTTGTGTAGATGAATATGCTTGTAAGGTGAGAGAAAAGACCTTGCAGTACTACAGACAGGAGGCAGAAGGGAAAAGAGAGATGGGGGTGCTGGACAGAGCAAAGAGAGGAGATAAACTCAGTTCAGGTTGTGTGGGGTTTTACCTCTAGGTAAGCCATTACTCCAGGTTCGAGGCCCGTTCCTTTGCAGCCTACTGAGGATGAAAGACTGCCTATGGGAGACTGCCTTTCCCAGCAGTTCCCTTATCTTCAGTTAACACCAGATGGTGTTTTAGTTAGCAGAGTAGACATTGTAAGTTATTTTTCACAGCATAAATAAGTGGTATTTAAGGTGCGGAGGAAGGCATTCTCACCTTTATGTGAAAGCCTATCTATACTCTCCAGAATGGAGCCTACGGCTTAATTCTGAACCAGTCCTCTGACCCTCACTGACTTAGAGAACTCATTGCACATCCCGGGACTGGATCACAATCACATTTCAAGTGAGTTTTTCATGCGGGGTGTGAACTTGAAAGGGCTGAGAGATGAGCATCACTGAGTTTACAGTATAAATAACTCTGTAACTGCCTTCACATAAATGGTGAGAACTGTCGTAGAGTTCAGTCTCACACTTGCTTTCACACCTGGTAGTGGGGTTGTCGGGATGGCTCTATATTGCTTATTTACTTAATTAGCTATTAGAAAGTGCGGATATTTATGAAAAAGAATGTAATAATTGTGAATGACCAAAGAGGCTCAAGTCATTTTGCTGCAGTGTCTTCATTTCTTGAGAACCACTTTGTCCTATGCCAAGATCTGGTCCAAAAAAAGAGCATCTTCACAAACTCAAATGCCTTTAGGGTCCGATTGGTAAAGCCTATTGTGCAGACAGATGTAAAGTAATAGGGAATGTGAGTTAGCTATTAAAGAAGGTAGGGGGAGTGGAGAGGAGAGGAGAAAGCCTGCTAAGCAGAGCATACACCCAGACCTTGGTTGTCATTAGGCTGGAGAAATAGGCTGGGACCAGGTAGTGTCTTGTATGTAGTACTCAGAATTTGGGACTTTGTCCTTAAAGCAATGAGATGTGCTTATATTTGCATTTTAAAAGACCTTGTGGTATGGAAACTATGCTAGGATCTGGAGAAGACTGATCGGAGACTATTAAAATGATCTAGATGAAAGATGTTGTGAGTTTGGGCTGGGTTTATGGCCTGATAATGGAAAGAAACAGGAATATCTGAGAGATATCTAGAAGGCGGAATCCATTCTTCTATAATTTAGAATCCGAGAAAGTTCTTTCTCTCCTGAGGAACTAGTGTGCTTGGTGAGAACTATATAACTCTGTGTTAGCTGATGTGATTGGAATGGCAAGAAGTTGAGCTAATTTTAGAGTTTGATTGCATTAACTCTTTTGGACTCTATTTCTCTCATCTCCATGCTATCCTTAGTTCACTTTAGATCTTTTATGTTTATTTTGATGTTCTGTTGTATGTGTACCCATTTAGTATGCCTCCTCTTATCTTCTCTTATAAAAAAGTAATATGCAAATTAACCATCACTCCGCTGCATAAGCCACACCCACCAGCCAAGCCACGCCCACCAGCCAATCAGGGTGAGTATGCAAATTAACCCCAACCAGGCCTGCAAGGGAAGGCAGTTGAGAGGGACCAGGCCTGCAAGGGAGGACAGTTGGAGGCGATCAACCCTGCAAAGGAGGGCAGTTAGGGGTGACCAGGCCGACAGAAGAGGGAAGTTGGGGGCAAACAGGCTGGCAGGGGAGCAGTTAGACATCAATCAGGCTGGCATGGGAGTGGTTAGGGGGTGATCAGGCTGGCAGGCAGAAGCGGTTAGGGGCAATCAGGAAGGCAGGCAGGTGAGCAGTTGGGAGCCAGCAGTCCTGGATTGTCAGAGGGATGTCCAGTGGGATCGGGCCTAAATGGGCAGTTGGACATCCCTCAAGGGGTCCCAGATTGGAGAGGGTGCAAGCTGGGCTGAGGGACACACCCCCGCCCCCATGCACGAATTTCATGCACTGGGCCTCTAGTAAGTAATAAATACAAAAAACAGTGAATTCTTTTTTATTTTAACATCACATGCTTACAGTAGTCCCACTAAGAATTGGACTTCTGTAATGGAGTCTGAAGAAGTTCTTCCCTATTCTCTCCTGACCAGCTGAATTCTTCCCTTTGGGCAGGAGAGTCTCTGTGGTTGATGGAGAGAGAAGCCTTCTCAAAGCCCCTGTAATATGGACTCTGGATGGAGGACTCCAGGATGAACTACTGACCTCTCATTGGCAGCCTCTTCACCTGCTCCAACAATTACATATCTTTAAAAAGAAGATGTGATGGGGAGGAGCTAGGTTCTGTTCTCAACTGAAAGGAGAAGATTCAAGGGGACCATTGTAGCCTTTTTAGTAACCACTGGAAATCTGGCTGGGGCAGGGTTACTCAGGAAGCAACAAATATTTCCCAGTAACTGCTAACTGTAGATTCTCTCCACGGTCCAACACCCACTCAACTCAGAGCTTTGGACAGATTGTATTCTAATCCTCCCATTAGAGGAAAAAAATATCTATTTTAAAGACAAGTAGAGGAATATGTTAAGAGTTAGGTACATTCAACTACTTCAATAATCATTATTCAAGTACATTCTATACAATTCTATAATTAAATATTTTCCCATTCCTTCCAGCCCACCCCATCCCCAAATACTCCTGGGCCTTTGAAATAAATTCTAAAAATTTGGCTTACCTCCGAAAGACTTTTATAAATATGTTCTCGATTTTGATCTGGCAGGACTCATGCTCTCATTGTCCTACTTTTCCTGCACATGTCTTTTCTGGCTGGCCCTGTTGGCTCTTTGTGCATTATTTTTGCCATGCCTCAGGCATTGTTTGTCTCCGTGCCCTGCATTCTACCTTCAAGCTCTATTTTACTGACTCCTCTGTAACTGGGAGACTTCCCAGTTTCTTTCCAGGCCATTCAGTTTCTTTGGCATTACTTGCTCATTGATCATTTCTAACCACTTTTCCACTTGTACTGCTTGGCCCAAAGTGAAATGTGAGACCACTGAAAGATTTTGAGGAAATTATTCTGGATGCTGCTGAGCAGCAGTCTTTTCAACCGTTTCTCATTATCTGTGTCCTCAAAGTCACAGGTGCCTCTCATTCATATTGAAATCCTACAATGTTTTCTTGGTTTGCCCTGAATTACTGCTTTGAACAAAAGGGAGGATGCACATGGCATTATGAATTTTGTCACATTCCCCAATGTTTACACCAAAATAGTCCCTTCAGATGAACATTGGGTTTTTTACATCCACTGCCAAAATCATGAAGTACACACAGAGCCTGTGAGCTCTGCGGTAAGGCTATGAAACCAGGCTCTCCGTGGCAAATTTAGATGTGTTAGTGGCCTTGTTTTGGGGTATCATTTCTCTGGTGAGAATTTGTCTCATGTAAAATACAATAAACATTTTAGTCAAATAAACACAAATTAACCCATAGATATTTTTCTCTAGTTCCCCAGTCCTCTATTGAGTTTCACAGCTTTATTTGGAAACGAGTAATATTACACATTTTTCTGAAGTAAGTATTGCTTGACAGAGAGCCATTTAAATTGTGTGATTCTCAAGTGACATTCTCTATGTCACTCAAATACCATCCCTTTTTTCAAGTTTATACATATATTTCACTCTCTCTATCAGTCCACCTTCTAATCTCCCCCAGCCCTGTTCCAACACCTCTGCTCTAGCTACACTTTCTTCCTTTAACCTAAACACCATGACTAGTCATTCAGCAATGAACTTGTTAAATGGCACATGACTTAGATGAGTCAGATTGGCCTATAATTTTGCATTCCTATGCTGTCATTTTTAGTTTCTCTCATTTCTGGAGAGTATATGAAATTGGCGTTATGTTTTAGGAGTGTTTGTTGAAGACTTTATAACTTAATAGATCAGGTGGGGAAGGAGAGATTTAACTACTGATTTGATTTCTTTAAAGATTAAGAATTACTCTAGTTTTTTATATCTTCCTTGAATTTAGTAAGTTGAATTTCCTAAAAATTTATTAATTTCAAATTTATGGGCAAAAAATAAATGTTTCTGTCTACTCTCTGCAGCATTTCTAATTATATCTCTTTTTTATTCATAATAGTGTTTATTTGTTCTTTTTATCTTTCTCTTGAATAGTCTTGCTAAAGGTTGTTGGTTGATTTTAATAATTTTCATAAGATATCAGTTTGGCTTTTTTTAATCCTATTTTATGTTGTTCCTATTTTTGTTAGTTATATTTTTATCCTTTTCTAATTTTTATTTTCTTTGTGTTTATTCCGGTATACTTTTTTCTAAATTTGGTGGTTAAGGGCTTAGCTAATTAATTTTTGTTCTTTCTTTCTAATGTAAGTATGTAAGGCTAGACTTAAATACAGTTTATAAATCCCAATATGTTGGCAGACAGTGTTTCACATTTCAGGAAATGGTGCCACCATCCTTCCACACTCATAATAGAATCCTCAAGTTACACTTGACATTTCCCACTGCCGCACACCCATATCCAATCACTCACTAAATTTTGTTGATTTTTGTCTTTTGAAAATTTCTCCAATCTGTTGATTTCACTTTATCACCATCTGACAACACTCTAATCCAAGCCTTGATTATTTTTAGTTGATTTTACCGCAATAAACACTCTAATTTATGTTTTATGAAGACAGAGAGTTTATCCCTTTTTTAAAAATATATTTGTGTTGATTTCAGAGAGGAAGAGAAAGGGAAAGAGAGATAGAAACATTAATGATGAGAGAGAAACATCTATTGGCTGCCTCCTGCATGCCCCACACTGGAGATTGAGCCTGCAACCTGGGCATGTGCCCTGACCAGGAATCAAACTTTGACCTCCTGGCTCATAGGTTAATGCTCAACCACTAACCACACCGGCAAAGGGTGGGAAGCTCTTTATCTGTCCTTTGATTCTGAATGATAGAATTGCTGGGTAGAGTAATCTTAGTTGTAGATCCTTGCTTTTCATCACTTTGAATATTTCCTGCAACTCCCTTTTCACCTGTAAAGTTTCTGTTGAGAAATCAGCTGACAGTCTTTTGGGAGCTCCCTTGTAGGTAACTGACTGCTTTTCTCTTGTGCTTTTAAGATTTATCTTTAACCTTTTGCATTTTAATTATGATGTGTATTGGTGTTGGCCTCTTTGGGTCCATCTTGTTTGGGACTCTCTGTGCTTCCTGGATTTGTATGTCTGTTCACCAGGTTAGGCATGTTTTCTTTTATTATTTTCTCAAATAGGCTTTCAATTTCTTGTGCACTCTCTTCTCCTTCTGCTCCCCTCCTTCCCCCCAGCCCATGATGTGAATGTTGATACACTTCAAGTTGTCCCAAAGGCTCCTCATTTTCTTTTGATTTTTTTCTTTTTACTGTTCTAATTGGGTGTTTTTTGCTTCCTTATATTCCAAATCTCTGATTTAATTCTCAGCTTCATCTATTCTACTGTTGATTCCCTGTAAATTATTATTCTTCATTTCCGTTAGTGTATTCTTTATTTCTGACTAGTCCTTTTTTATGCTGTTGAGGTTCTCACTAAGTTCATTGAGTATCCTTATAACCATTGTTTTGAACTCTGCATCTAGTAGATTGCTTGTCTCCATTTTGTTTAGTTGTTTTTCTGGTTTTGTTCTGTTCTTTCATTTGGGGCATGTATCTTTGATTCCTCATTTGGGGAGTCTCCCTGTGTTTGTTTCTATATGTTAGGTATGTCTCCCAGGCTTGGTAGAGTAGCCTAATATAGTAGGTGTCCTGTGGGGTCCAGTGGCACAGCCTCCCTATTCACCTGAGCTGGGCACTCCAAGTGTACACCCTCCCCCGCAGTGTGGGCTGTGTACACCCACTTCCTACAGTTAAGCCTTGATTTGCTGTTGGCATGTCAATGAGAGAGATTTACCCCCAGTTCGATCACCTACAAAGACTTGCTGCAACTACTGACCACTGACCTCCAGCCACCATGGAGGATCAACTTGCTGGGGCTCACCCCGCAGAGCAGGACTTACTTCAGCAGGGCTCTAGTGCCTGCTGGGTTCACCTCTTAAGTGTGTATCTTATGGAGGTGGTTGAGTGGTGATGCTTTGATGTCTTCTGAAGCTGTCCACTGGGTTCGCTGGCTCTGGGGCCTCCTGGGAAGGGCAGGCCAAGGTCAACCACCACCTGTGTTCTGTCTGGGGCCACTGGGCATGAGCTACAAAGTGATCTGCATATGGCTGCTACTTGTGCTGGGCTTGGAGGTGCCCAGGCAAGGCCAAGCTGTGAACCAAGGATGGCTGCTACTAGTGCTGTGCCTGGAGCTACTTAGTGAGAGGTATAGTGTACACTGAGGCCAGATGTTGCTTTTTTGAGAGATTTTTGGAAAATATGAATCATGAGCCAATTCAGGCCATTTATATGGAAAAGCCACTGGCAAACAGTGTGAGCCAGATTGATGGAGTCTCTGCCAGCTATGTGGAAGGAGAGCTCATCAAAGGAATAAAATGCCTTTGCCTCTGTCTGGGAGAAAGCTGTGCCCCCAGCTTTTACCCTGATACTGGATAATTCAGTTCATCCCCATATAACTCTAGTGCCTTTCAAGCTGTTGCCTGGTGCTGGAGCTCAGAGGGAGCAAGTCCGAGTTAGTCTGTGCATGAGACCATTAAGAGGAAATGCCTAGGACTCCAGCAGCCTCCGTCTTCCTCAGCCTCTATCCCCACTGTTGTTGTTTTTTTTCAACCAGAAGTTATGGCGACTTCTCTTCCCTGCACTGGAACCTTGGGCTGGGAGGCCTGGTGTGGGGCTTGGACCCCTGGCTCCTCTTGAGGGAATCTTCTCAGCTGAGATATCCCTCTTGATTTTTAACCACCGCATATGGGTGTGGGACCAACCTATTCCATGTCCCCACCCCTTCTACCTGTCTCAATGTGGCTACTTCTTTAATTCCCTAGTTGTAAGACTTCCATACAATTGATTTCAGGTGGTTCTGAATGATGGCTGTTCTGTTGTTTAGTTATAATTTTGATGTGATCATGGAAGGATTCAAGTACCTCATTTACCTACACCACCATCTTGACCAGAAGTTCCTTAATTGTTTTTAGATGGATTAGGATGTTGATCCTGAATCAGTTGTATATGTTTAAAATTTCTTCTTCCAGGTCATAGCTTTTATTTTTACTTCTAAAATGTCTTTTACTGTATAATTTTTAAATTTTTATATGACCAAAATATTATTATTTTCCTTTATGATTTAAACCTGTTTTATGAAGTTTATTAATATTGTCTCATATTTTCCCTCAAAAGTTTAAAAATTTTGCTTTTCACATGTAAATATTTAATTCATCTGCAATTACAGCAGGTCCTCAAGTAATGTCATTTCACTTAATGCTGATGAAATGCAGTAGGAACTTAACTCTTGTTTATATCAATTAGTCTATGGTACAATTGGTTTCATTATATGTTGTTTTACTCAAAGTCATAGAATCTATCCATGATATTAACTGGATACTTTTTGTGTATGGTATGAAATGAGGATCTCACTTTGTCAAAGCATGATGAAACCATTGCTCAATATCAGATATAAAAAGATAAAGCTGAATTTATTTCTGGTGAGGCACAGTCACTCAAAGAAGAATAGATTGTTCATCATACCTAAGGTTTTTGGCAATATGGAATCATGGATTGGTGTACTTTCAAAGGTATAAGTGGGTTGATATCTGTAGTTGTAGACATATGATTTCTCAGGTAAAACAATGGATGATTTGTTGACACTATAGATATATTACATTTTTGGAGTAAATCTGTTCCTTACTGACTTTTAGTATCATGTTGCTCATACTGTTTGGTTGACTTGCAAATGTGTATTCACTGAGGGCAGTTATTGTTCATCTATTGAACAGTTTAAAAATTGATTTTGGTGACTACTTGTTACCATGGTTACAGAACAATCACTTTTAGAAAAAAGCTTGTGAAAACTTTAAAATTCTCAGTTCTCCCTTTTGTTTCTCATTCATCTAGAGCTTTAGAAGAGATAATCAAGGATTTTCCAGATCTTACCACAGTTGTTGATTCTCCTTAGAGATGTCTTTTGTATAGATCTAATTTTTGGATTAAGCATTAATTGATATGATTTTATTGTGTTTATCTGTAATCATTTAAGTCATCTGTCAGGACAGTGGCTGTACAGAAGTATTTAAGACTCTGAACAATAGACATCAAACTATGAGACATTCATTTATTTTGTTTTTTAGATTCTACATATAAGTGAAACCATATGGTACTAGAGGCCTGTTGCACAAAGATTCGTGCAATAGGCCTTCCTTCACCTGGCTGCTGGCACCAGTTTTCCTCTGGCACCCAGGACCCAGGCCTTCTCTCTGGCCACTGCCTTCTGCCTTCTCTCTGGCCGGAGTCTTCACTGACTCTGGCCAGAGTCTGCAGGCTTCTCACTGACTCTGGCTGGAGTCTGCAGGCTTCACTTCGCTCCAGCTGGAGTCTTCGCTTCGCTCCAGCCGGAGCGCCACTCCTGTAGCTCCCTCCACCCCCCACCCTCTCCCTCATAGCAGGCGTCCTGCCCTGCCTGGCCACTCCGTGCCTGGAGCAGCTGGGGGGCATGGCCACCTCCATCTTTGTCCTGCTAATTTGCATATTACCTCCTGATTGGCTGGTGGGTGTCACGGAGGTATGGTCAATTTATATATTTCTCTTTTATTAGTGTAGATTTGTCTTTCTCTGTCTGACTTATTCCACTTAGCATTATTTCACTTATTATCATTTGGCATAATACCCTCTAGGTCCATCTATGTTATTGCAATGGCAAAATTACATTCTTTTTAATGTGACTGAGTAATATTCCATTATATATATATATATATCACATCTTTATTTATTTGTCTATGAATGGACATTTTGATGTATGAAAAAAACAAAACAAACAAATTCGTAGATACAGAGAACAAATCAGTAGCTGCCAGTTAGGGGGGACTTGGGGTGATAGGTGAAAATGGTGAAGGGTTTAAGTACAAATTGTCAGCTATAAAAACAGTCACAGGATTGTATAGTACAGCATAGGGAATATAGTCAATATTATATTGTAATAACTATGTATCGTGTCAGATAGGTATTGGACTTATTGGGGTGATCATTTCATAAGTTATATAAATGTCTAATCACTATGTTGTATACCTCAAACTAATATAATGTATGGACAACAGTGTGGGGTAAGATGGTGGAGGGAAGAGGGAAGAGGGTAAAGAGGAGATGAAAAGTGATGAACAGAGACTTGACTTGGGGTGGTGAACACAAAATACAGTCTACAGATGATGTGTTGTGGAATTGTGTACCTGAAACCTGTATAATTTTATTATAAATTCAATAAAAAGGAAAAATAAATAAATTTAAATTATGAGACAAATAAATAAAACAATTTAAGAAGGGACTGGAAGATTCTTTAGAATTAAGCCTATTTAAGGAAACAATTCTCAACAGTTCCTATGTCCATGCTATATGTATTCATTAATCAAGCTGTTATATAAATACTAGAGACCCAGTGCATGAATTCGTGCATGGGTGGGGTCCCTCGGGATGGCCTGCAGAGATCCGGCTCCAGCTCACACCCCCAGCCTCACAGCCCCAGCTCGTGCCCCCAGCCTTGCAGCCCTGCAGCCCCGCCTGGCACCCTGCCTTGGCATGGTACTGCCCCCTCACCTGCTCCACCATCCTGCCTGCAGGGTGATCGATCAGGGCCAGGCCCCCCGCCTGGCTCCTTTAGTGCCTGGGAGCTGGGTGGAGGCCACACCCCCCGCTGCCACCGCTGGTCGCCATCTGCAAAGGCTATCAGTGGGGTGATTGGGCCCACACTCACACCCGCTTTGGCCTGACGCCACCCACTCACCTGCTCCACCATCCCACCGTGGTCCCACTCTTGTCAGGGCCCATCAGGGCCAGCAGTGCCTCCACTGCCGCCTGCTGCCAGCACTGCATCATCAACACCCGCCATGTTCCGTGCCGCCCCTGGTGGTCAGCGCGCATCATAGCAAGTGGTCAAACTCCTGGTCTCCTGGTTGAACTCCCTGTTGAACGACCGCCCTCTCACAGTCCGGGTCCCCTCACTCCTTACCGCCCGCCTGCTCGCTGCTCCTTAGCACTGCTGCGGAGTCAGGAGAGGTTCCTGCCACCGACGCTGCATTCGCCAGCCGTGAGCCTGGCTTCTGGCTGAGCAGCGCTCCCCCTGTGGGAGCACACTAGACCACCAGGGGGCAGCTCCTGCGTTGAGTGTCTGCCTCCTGGTGGTCAGTGCACATCATAATAACCGGTCGTTCTGGATGCCATGAGATGCTGTGAGATAACTTCTGAGTATTTTTAGTTTGGGATGCCTATTAGACATACAGGTAAAGATGTTACTTAAGAAACTGGATACAGGTGTTTGGAATTCATAGGAGAGTTGGAGCTGAAGATACCAATTTGGAAATCATCAATATATAATTGGTCTTTAAAACCATGAATTTGGGTGGATCATCCAGGATAGTCCTTTCCAATCATTTTCATGTCATGGCCCACATAGAAAATTACAATGTTTGTATACTTGAAGAGGCAAACAGATAAAGTTGCCTAAAGCTAGGGGTGATGACCCAGAGCTTCCTGAAATTACATCTTGGAAAATTTATAACCTGTGTATATGAACTGGTTAAAACTATAGTAAAAGGGCATATATGGTCACATCAACATTTAGAGATCATTAACTAGAAGAGGGATTTAGCAAAAGAGACTAAAAAAGAGTTGTAAGTAGAAAGAGGGAAAGCAGGACCATATGGTATTCCAGAAGTCAAGTAAAGAGAGTAACTCAAGAAGAAGGACAAATCAATCAGTTGCTGATGCAGCAAGGTTGAGTAAGATGAGGACCAAGAACTGACCATTACCCATTTTAGAGATAAACAGAGGTTGTCCAAAGTCTGGGATAGGGCTTGAGATTCTGCCTTTCTAATAGGATCCCAGGTAAAACAGATACTGCTGGTCATAGATTCCACCAAATAGGTAGGCTCTTCTAGACTAAACTCTCCTGCATAGTTCTTATTTAAAATTTTTAAGTAAAAATTTTAAAAAAGAACTGACTCTTAGATTTGGCAAAAGTGAGATTTTTAAGGACCTTAACAGTTAGTATTTTAATCTATGGAAGCAGGTTGATGGGGTGGAGTGAAGAACAAGATCATAGGAGGGAAGGAGGTCAGGGAAGAACTAAAATTTCAGGGTTTGGGATGAAACAGTCATGTGGAAACAGAAATGACCAAGAATGATGACAGGTCATTATGTCTTATGTAATCATGTCAAAAGCAGTAAGGTATGTACTAATATTTTTAATGAACAAGGAGAAGTGATCAGAAGAATTATGGATGCCTGTAATATGGTAGAATGAAGGGTGATAGCCAATATAATTCTTCAAAAAGAGGATTAAAAAAAAACACAAAACACAAGACTGTAAGAATGGTTGTTGGGGAAAAAAACAAAAAGAAGTAAAAGAGCAACTATCGCACTTCTAGGCCCAATGGTTTTCCAGATGGGGGTGGGGATCAGCCATCACATGGGAAGGCATAGGTGATGCTCTCTCTGTTCTTTGGGGCGGGGGGGGGGGGGGGGGGGGCGGCGTGGTGGTGAGATTTTGGTTAAGATTCAGTAGGTAATGGGACTGTTCCTTTGCCGGGAGCCAAGTCCAGCATGTCAGCAGGGCTGAATCATCTGGGACGGCTAAAAAGCATCTCCCCCAAACCTGAATAGGATTGTTAACCACCAGACAGCTCAGGGCATTTTATTGCCTCCTATTGGCCAAACACCTGAACAGCTGTAGGCTATTTCCCAACCTGACAATACCCTTTGATACCCTACCCTTTGAAGTGTATGTCTCTACCTTGCCTTAGGACAAATTGTGTTAATAAATAGCACAGGGTCCTTAGACAAGGGGTAGTCTTCAGTTCCTTTAGCTGAAGATCCTCTGACCCTCAATGCCTTTCAAAATTATCTTTCGTCTCCGGACTCTTTAATCATCTACGCGCAGCCCCTTTCTCCAGATTGCAGAACCTTTTGTAACGCTGGGACAAGAACCCTGGCATTCCTTCTTTGAACACGGAGGAACACTCCCAGCACCTGAGGTGGGATTTGGGTTAGATTATTGAATGTACAATGACAATAGGATCCAGGTAATATGGGAAGACCTTAATGGCTTAGACCTCCTTATGATGACTTCAGTAGGGAAATATGGCAGAAGAGGGATCTGGTAGGGAATTTGACCCCTACCTTTACAGTCTGACCTCAGCCACACTTCCCTGAAATCTTCTACATATTCAATGTGAAATCTCCCACCCAGTGATATACCTGTTGCCCCAAATTGATCCCTCTTCATATTAGGGCTTTATCACTCCTCTCTCCTGCTTCCTCTAAGACCATGGTTGGCAAACTGCGGCTCATGAGCCACATGTGGCTCTTTGGCCCCTTGAATGTGGCTCTTCCACAAAATACCATGGCCTGGGCGAGTCTATTTTGAAGAAGTGGTGTTAGAAGAAGTGTAAGATTAAAAAATTTGGCTCTCAAAAGAAATTTCAATCGTTGTACTGTTGATATTTGGCTCTGTTGACTAATGAGTTTGCCGACCACTGCTCTAAGAAAATTCCCTACATTCTTAGTCATTATTCATCTCCCCACTTACCTCTGAAGTTGCCTAATGTATCTGCCAGTTACCTATGCATTTACTAGTATGTATAATCATTTCTCACACCATAGACTATGAGCTCCTAAACTGCAAATATAGGGTGGTTTGTGTTCTCCTTAGTACCTAGAAGTGTCATCAAAGGTCAACAGAAATGTAATTACAGTAATTGAATTCTCCCCTTTATTCACACTGAGGGCTCCAGACTTTAGCACTATATCCACTATTGTGGTAGGTTACCCATAGAAGACCCAAGTAGAGGTGGTCCTGCTGCCTCTACTTCACTCTCCCCAATCCTAAACAAGTCTGGCTAGTGCCATTGGGGGATACACAGCATAGGACTGTGAATTAGCATTTTTTATTTGTGCACCATGTCTGTACCCACACAGTATGTGAAAGTAAAGTACTGCCCAGGCTGGGCTAAAAACTGGAAAGAAAGAAAAAAAAACACACACACAAAAAAAAACCTATCATTAACATGCTTTTTATCTATAACTAGAGGCCCAGTGCACGAAATCCTCGGGTAGGGTCCCTAGGCCTAGCCTGCAATCAGGGCCATCTTCTGCCTGTTCGCCAGTCCCCAGGCTGAACGCCCCCTCGGCTGCTGGGGCAGGTAGGTCACAGGCACGCCCCGCCCTGCAGCTTCTGTCAGCACTGCAAGCCCCAGCAGCAGCGGCGGCGCCCATGTGAGCAGCCCTGGGCGGACAGCACATTCCATCAGCGGCTCGCCCAGCGCACGTGCATGGAGGTGAAGTTGCCAGCGCCCACTTTCCCACCGGCCTGAGCCCCCGAGCAGCTGGGGATGAGCTGGGGATACCAATGGCCTGACAGCCAGCCCGGTCCTCCCACCACCCATCCCGGTTCCCCCATTCACCATCGCTGATCCATTGGAGCCTGCGGGCCGGGGGGAGGGACCAAGAGGTCACCCATTCAGCCTGCTCACCAGTCCCCAGTCCTTCCCCACTGCCACCCACCGCTGCTCATGGGCCAGGGTGGGGAGGGACCAAGAGGTGGTCAATGCATCTCATGGCGACTGGTCGAGCGGTCATTCCGGTCATTACACTTATGGTCCCTGGCCTTTTATTATATAGGATAATAAAAGTGTAATATGCTAATTAGACTGGACAGCCGAACAACCTGCCAGACGTCTTTCCGGATGAACTTCCAGATGAAGCTGGGGCTGCAAGGGCCAAGGCAAGCCGCTGCGGCTGCGAGGGCCAAGCCCCTTGCACAAATTTTGTGCATTGGGTCTCTAGTTTAAATATAAAAATACAACTATGGATTATGGAGGCCAAACAATTCTGGTCTCATAGTAATGATTAGAGCAAAGGGTAACTTAATTTCACATTTTGTTCACCAATGCAAAATACACACACATCACAGGCTTATAAAACACTAGCTTTTTTATATATATAATTAAAACTACCTAAGTACCAATAAAAAAATGGGCAACGGACCTAAACAGAATATTTTCAAAAGAAGACAGAAGGAAGGCCAAGAGACACATGAAAACATGTTCAAAGTCACTTGTTATCCGAGAGATGCAAATCAAAACAACAATGAGGTACCATCTCACACCTGTCAGAATGGCTATCATCAACAAATCAACAAACGACAAGTGTTGGCGAGGATGCGGAGAAACAGGAACCCTCATGCACTGCTGGTGGGAATGCAGACTGGTGCAGCCACTGTGGAGAACAGTATGGAGTTTCCTCAAAAAACTGAAAATGGAACTCCCATTTGACCCAGTAATCCCACTCCTGGGAATATATCTGAAGAAACTAGAAACACCAATCAGAAAGGATATATGCACCACTATGTTCATAGCAGCACAATTTACAATAGCTAAGATTTGGAAACAGCCTAGGTGCCCATCAGCAGATGACTGGATCAGAAAACTGTGGTACATCTACACAATGGAATACTATGCTGCCATAAAAAAGAAGGAATTCTCATCATTTGCAGCAACCTGGATAGAATTGGAGAACATTATGTTAAGTGAAATAAGCCAGTCAATGAAAGAAAAATACCACATGATCTCACTCATTTATGGATAGTAAAGAACATTATAAACTGATGAACAAAAAGATAGATACAGAGACAGTAAAGCATCAAACAGACTTTCAAATTACAGGGGGAAAGTTAGGGAGAGGTGGGGGAGATATGAAATCAAACGAAGGACTTGTATGCATGCATATAAGCATAAACAATGGACGCAAAACTCTGGGAGGTGAGGGCATGTATGGGTGTGGGGTGGGGGGGTAATGGTAAGATATGTACACATATAATACCTCAATAAAAAAAAATAAAATAAAATAAAATAAAAAACTACCTAAGTAGATTTAAAGTCAATTAACTATACCTGCTGTTATTGCAACAGGTGATAAAATAGGTATAAGTATTCTGTTATGATGTCATTTAATAGTATGCATATAATTTTAAAGGCACTGTGAAGTGAAATATAATTTCCATAATTTTAAAACTTTTTCCCTACAAAAGCATATTTTACTGTTTTAACTTTTGCTGAAAATATTTATTTTAAGATGTTCCCTTTTTATTTTTAAATGTGTCCTTTTATTTTGTGATTCTTTTTCTGCCTAGTGATATTTAATCTTATTATTGTAAACCTTTCATGTGACTCGTATGCATATTACTGCTTTTCAAAGTTGATGAGCTGTTCTCACATGCTTTCAAACACTCATAATAGATTGGTTTTTAAATTCCCAAATGCTATAAATAATTATTTCTAAAATAATTCTATGTGAAATTAAAACTCTTCTGTGGAAAACAAATGAATTTTAGCTTATTTAAGCTTCTCAATGATTGCCAATTAATTGCTGTGAATACTGTAATAGAGTACAACAAAGACTGAGAGTGGCACTGAGAATCAATGTACCCAGATTGTTCTATGGGTTCTGGGTGGAGAATTAAGTTCTAGTTAAAATGCACTGCTTTCAAAGCCATACACTAGGCTTAGAAGGCATAGGCATTCAGAGTGTGGTCTCTGGAGTCAGGCAGTCTGGATTCCAATCCCAGCTTTACCACTTACAAGAAATGTGACCTTGGGTGAGTTACTTAAGCTATCTGTAGCAAGCATTATTGTTCCTTATACAAAAGACGTTCTCAACCTATTCTCCTCTGCCTTTTTGTTGACAGAGCCTTCACACCCCTACGGAGGCCCAAAATACCAACTATTCTCCTGGCTGCCCTTGAAGTTAGATATTGGCCTATGATCCAATCCTGTCCAATGGGATGTGAAGAGAGTCTGCCAGAGATATTCTAGGATAGGTTTCCCTTCCTGTTAAATAGAGAATAGGAGGCAGTGCAATTCTTCTTTGGCCAAATATTGTTCTGTCTCTCTGATTCCCGAAGCTATGGCAGGCACCTTGTGAACTGCACAAGGACAATCCCAAGGACCAACCTGTGCTTCAGTCCTTGATGACATCACTAAGCCACTGGGCAAATGTGGGAGCTTTTTACCAGAGTTCCCCTTATGGAGACAAAAAATTTCCTCATTATTTAATCCGTATTTAATTGGGCATTCTGATAATTTGCACAGAAAAGTATCTTAATATACTCTCCAGTTCAATGTCAGATAGATACAATGATAGCAGATATTCTTATCTTGTTATTTCAAGAGAAAGTTTTAACATTTCACCATTAAGTATGATGACATCTATGGAGTATTTTTATTTTACTTTTAATTTATCTTTATTGTTTAAAGTATTACAGATGTCCCTTTTTTTCCCCATTGACCCCTTCGAGCCCTCCTTGCCCCCCACCAGGCCTTCACCACACTATTGTCTGTGAACATGGGTTATGCATGTATGCATACAAGTTCTTTGGTTAATCTCTTCCCACCCACCCCCATCTTCCCTCTGAGATTCAACAGTGTGTCCCATGCTTCTGTGTCCTGGATCTATTTTCTTCATCAGTTTATTTTGTTCTTTAGATTCCACATGAGTGAGATCATGTGATACTTGTCTTTCTCTGACTGGCTTATTTTGCTTAGCATAATACTTTCCAGGTCCCTCCATGCTGACTCAAAAGGTAAGAGATACTTCTTTTTTACTGCTGCTTCTCTCTGATGATTAGTGACTTTGAGCATTTTTTCATATGTCTCTTGGCCTCCATAGGCTATTTTAGAAATCCTTTATCAGTAAACCATTCTGGTTAACTAAAGAGGTTTATTAAATTATACCTGGAGATTGATTTTTTCTGCATCTATTGAAATGATCATATAATTTTTCTTCTTTATTTTGTTAATGTGACAAATTACATTAACATATTTACAAACTGTATCTAACCTAGAATTCCTGGAAACCCAACTTGTTTATGATGTAATCAATCTATTATCCATTTTAGATACTGCTGGATTTAGTTTGCTGTGTTCATCCATGTTTATAAATAAGATTGACCTTTAATTTTCCTTTCTCATAACATCCTTGGCAGATTATTTCAGTTGTATATAACAGAGAAAACTAACATTGCTCAGGACTGGAATGACAAACTCCATAAAGTTATCAGAGATTCAAGACCCTTCCAGTTCACTGTTCTGCTATTTACGGGCTATGATTCTAATCCTCAAGGTTAATATGGCTGCTGGAGCTCCAACATCCCATCTATATTACAGGCAGTTGGACTTGACAGTAAGCAAGAGGGTTAGTGAAGGAGAGCATGCTTTCTTCCTTTTAATAGAACTTCTTAAAGGGTCCACACAATATTTTTATTAACATTTTATTGGTCAGAATATAGTCACATAATCACAGCCAGCCACAAAAAGGGTTGAGAAATGTACTAGTCCTTTACCTGTGCAAAATGTGCCCAGTTGAAATTAGTTCATTCACTAAAGAGGAAGGGGCAAGTCAGTCAAAGGAATTAACAGTCTATGCTTCAAAGGACTATGGACTAAGGAATAAGGAGAACTATAGTAAATTTACTGAAAAATGAAATTCAGTTGTTGTGAAGATATAATATTTTCCAGGTTACTTTATCCCTAACTCAACCAGTAGCAAATAGGGCATCATGAAGAAAGAAAGAAAAATCTGGAGAACCTGGGTTAAAGAAAAACACACAAAAATTTTTTTAAAAAACTAAAAATTTGTAGGCAAAAAGGAATAGGTGAAGGGTGAATTTCTGAGCATTTTGAAACAGTTTAGAAAACGTGTAAATTAAATGCCTGTCGGGTCACAGCTCCTTTGCCAAAAGCTGGTCCCCCGTGGATGCTGGGAACTGGAAGAAGACATGAGTATCTGCAGGTATAAAGGAGAGAATTTATTGTAGACTAAGCAGTCATTGCTAACAAGGAGTCATTAGACATAGCAGTTCTTCAAAGTAGCCCCACAAAGCAGCCGTGCACAGGCTGGTCAGTAACACGTTTTTATATCAACTTAAAGGAGGCTTGAACACCTGATAACTCACTTAATTTTCACTCCTTTTCAGGTTTAAATGATTTGAAATAATGGGTGAGGCCAGGCATAGTGTTGAACAAAGAAAATTTATCCTAAAGTGCCACTGGGCTTTTTTTATGGGGATACATAAAAGATAAAGTTTGCAGTACATAACCGCAACAGTCGACGAATTGAGGGCACGCAAGTATCGAATGAAATGATTTTTGATGTTTGCTATTCCATTGCTCCATGTTATCAGAAGCACCTGGACCAGAATGGTCATCAGTTTGAAAACAGGCATTGGCAAAAAAAAAAAAATTATTCATTTCTGTAGATTCGTTTAAATTTTGAAAATGAACTGTACGTTAATAAACACTGACTTTATAATCATTCACAGTGTGTATGCATTTTTTAGGGACATCCTGTATTATGCTATTCATTTCCCAGTGACTATTCTAAAACATGTCAGTGTGGATCACTGAATCTAAATTCTAAGTGCTGTCACTGGGAATGTGTTTTGGAACGCAATTCTACCTTGTACCGTGCCCCTTGCCTTCTTTTCCCAGACAGTCCTGCGCTTTAAAATATTGTGACTTCTAATAATCTGTCTTCGATGCTAGAAACCAAATTTAAGAAAATCCACTTAATTCAACAATAAGAAAGTATTCTTGGAGGCAAAAATGTACTGTTTGCTAGTTCATTTAAAAGCAAATGAAAGTTTAGCTTTAGGGGGAAAGAGAGATAGGTCAAACTGTTTCTTTGCCTGCTTGCCAGATGATGCTAACAAGTCATTGTCTTTTCTCACTCAAGCATAAATGCCTGAAAACTACTTGTTCTTCGCCTACCATTGCCTTAACCCGTAATACTCTTCTCAGACAGCAAGATACCTGAATGTCTAAACATTTATCTATACTAATACAGGCTCATTTCATGTGAATGCCTGCCAAGCAGGAACTAGGCTGTCAGCTTCATCCCATCAAAACGACTTTCAGTCCCAAGGACGGATGGCAGGTTCCAATTGTTAAGTCATTCTTGCTTGAACTGAATTTTAAAGCCAGGCTCCTACTGTTAAAAGACTGGAGCTCAAAGAGGTTATTTACCCAGAAATGTTGCAATTCTAAATATAATACTGTTGGCTATGGATTTTTTACTTGTCTTTTTTTTTTTTTTTTTAAACTTGGGTGCTAAGTAAAACTCCAGGGCAGCAAATAGTGTGTAAGGGCAACCAATACTGCATAACAGCTCTTGTTTTGGTACATTCACTTTGTAGTGATTTATTAAGGGAGACTGAAAAAGCCTGATTAAAATGCATAAACAGTGCTGAACAGTAAACAACCATGTCTAAGGATGAAAAAATGGGACCCACATGCTGTGCATGGAAATTGCCCTTAACAACATGGCCTATTGTTGAACAGATAGGAAGCCAAAGGTTGCTTGTAATCAAATTTGAAGTTTCCCATCACTTATAAAAGCAACACTTCCTTGTGCAAACGTTTCAATTTGTTGTAGTTAAAAACTGCTTCCTGACTTAATCCTTACAGAAATCAGGAGTTCTTTTGACTGTCAGGTGGATAGAAAAATTTAGACAGAAAGCCTACTAGACTAAGAAAAAACTAAATGAAACCAAGTTTGTACAACGAGGGAGAAATAAAATCTAAATTGACAGGAGCATATTAAAACAGCAATGGAGCTCAAGATATATATTTGGTATTTCATTTATACAGGGAGTAAAGATTTGATGGTTTGGGTAGGTGCTAAATCTCCTTTTCTCTTTCAAAAATAAAACAAATTCCAAATAAAACAAACAAACAAAAACACGGGCTCACTACAGCCAGAATCAAGTCTATGGGGAAAACTCAAAGAGAAAAAATCAAAAATTAATAATATGATAAGACTTATCTGATGGACTGATTTACAGGAGTTCACATACAACATTTACTATATAACAATTACTTAAATTTTTATTTTGGAGAATATTAATTGCTAATTAAAAAGACAAATTTACTGCTAAACTTCTAAGCCATGTTTATTCCCCCACTGTATACCTATAGTAGATTACAAAGAATAATACATTAAGAAATTTAAATAATTTCTTTAAAATTCTATTTATATTATAATCTGCGGTGTCTTAGTTACATGAAGAGCATTTTAAAAGTGTTTTAATATCATTTTCCCAAATAAAATTAAATAAACCAAAATGTCATCAACTTCCATCCTCCTAACTAAATATCCTTGTGCTGAAATTTAAAAATTCACAAATCTCTTATTGTTAGCATTCAGATCTTTTTCATTTCCCAATAATAATATTATAGCAAACATCTTTATACCATAATCTTTATATTTATGTGTGTGTGTGTATATATAATTATATACTGCTAGAGGCCCGGTGCACGAAAGTCATGCACTGGGGGGAGGAGGTGTCCCTCAGCCCAGCCTGCACACTCTTCAATCTGGGACCCCTCTTACAATCCGGGACTGCTGGCTCCCAACCGCTCACCTGCCTGCCTGCCTGATTGCCCTAACTGCTTCTGCCTGCCAGCCTGATCACCCCCAACCACTCCCCTGCCAGCCTGATTGACGCCTAACTGCTCCCCTGCCGGCCCAATCACCCCCAACTGCCCTCTCCTGCCGGCCATCTTGTGGTGACCATCTTGTGACCACATGGGGGCAGCCATCTTGTGCAAGGGCATGATGGTCAATTTGCATATTACCTCTTTATTATATAGGATAATATATATGTATACCATCTTTATACCATAATCCTTACAGCCTTATATGTGTGTGTGTGTGTGTATGTATGTGTGTGTGTGTGTGTGTGTGTGTGTGTTTACTAGTGGCCCAGTGCATGAAATTCATGCACGGGGGGGAGGGGGTCCCTCAGCCGGCCTGCACCCTATCCAATCTGGGACCCCCCGAAGGATGTCCTACTGCCGGTTTACAGGGAATAGGCCTAAACCGGCAGTCGGACATCCCTCTCGCAATCCGGGACTGCTGGCTCCTAACCGCTCACCTGCCTGCCTGCCTGATTGCCCCTAACCACTCTGCCTGCTGGCCTGCTCGCCCCCAACCGCCCCCCACCGCTGGCCTGCTCACCCCCAAATGCCCCCCCGCCAGCCTGATCACCCCCAACTGCCCCCTTGCCAATGTGCTCGCCCCCAACTGCCTCCCCTGCTGGCGTGCTCACCCACAACTGTCCCCCTGCTGGCCTGCTCGCCCCCAACTGCCCCCCCCTGCTGTCCTGATCACCCCCAACTGACCCCCCTACCAGCCTGATTGCCCCCAACTACCCTCCCCTGCTGGCCTCATTTTTCCCAACTCCCCTCCCCTGCTGGCCTCATGGCCCCCAACTGCCCTCCCTGGCCGGTCTCCTGGTCTAATTAGCATATTATCCTTTTATTAGTATAGATAATATATATAGAGATAGATATATATACCATCTTTATATGATAATCCTTGTGTGTGTATGTGTGTGTATATATATCTATATCTATATGTACATATAGATATAGATATATATATATATATACAGATATATATATATAGTAAGATAGATAGATATATAGATATATATATATAAAGAAGTAATATGCAAATTATGCCAGTACGCCATAACGGGTCACAACCAGACCATTAGCTCTTTATTAGCTCCTATGCACACCATAGGGGATTGCTCGGGAGACGAGGCAGAAGTGGGGAGGTGCCAGGAGAAGGCAGGACCAGCCTGAGGCAACTCAAGAGTGGGCGGCGCCACAGAAGAAGGCAGAAGGGAGAAGGTGAGAAGGCAGGCTCTGCAGGAGAAGGGAGGTGAAAAGGCTGGCGCTGCGGGAGAAGGCAGAAGGGAGAAGGTGAAAAGGCTGGCGCTGCAGGAGAAGGCAGAAGGGAGAAGGCAGAAGGGAGAAGGTGTAAAGGCTGGCACTGCAGGAGAAGGCAGAAGGGAGAAGGCAGAAGGGAGAAGGTGAAAAGGCTGGCGCTGCAGGAGAAGGCAGAAGGGAGAAGGCAGAAGGGAGAAGGTGGCAGTTAGGCAGGGTGATCAGGCCAGGAAAGGAGAGCAGATAGGCAGTTAGGGCGATCAGGCCAGCATGGGAGAACAGTTAGGGCCATCAGGCTGGCAGGGGAGCAGTTAGGGTCATCAGGCAGGCAGGCAGGTGAGCGGTTAGGAGCCAGTGGTTCCAGATTATGAGAGGGATTCTGGATTGGAGAGGGTGCAGGCTGGGCTGGGGGACCCCACCCACCCCCCACCCCCCATGCATGAATTTCATGCACCAGGCCTCTAGTATGTGTGTATGTATGTGTGTGTGTGTGTGTGTGTGTGTGTGTGTGTGTGTATAATTTTTAGATCATGGCCATGAAATTTTCACTTACTAAAATGGACTTCAAAGAAAGTCTTACTAATTTTCTTCCTACCCGTGGTACATGAGACTACATGGAACCAGCATTTGGTGTTATCTTTGCTTAATTGATACCAAATGAATGAAAATGGTATCTTTTAAAAATGTGTGTGTGTCTCTGATGTACCATTTATAATTTTAATAATTTTTATGATTCATTCATTGTTCTTATATGAAGTGCCTCTTAAAAAGATATCTGGCACAGGCCAGTGTTCTCAGTGGTTGGAGAGTCAGCCCATACACTGAAGGGTTTCAGGTTTGATTCCAGTCAAGGGCACTACCTGAGTTGCAGGTTCGATCCCTGGAGGCAACTGATCAATATGTCTCTCTCACATTGATGTTTCTCCCCTCCCCCCCCCCCCGCCTCTCTCTCCCTCCCTCCCTTCCACTTTCTCTAAAATCCAATACAAAAAATATCCTTGGGTGAGGATTAACAGCAACCACAAAAAAAAAAAGCATGTCTGATCCACCCTAGCTGGTGGTTGTTTGGAATATTGTCTGGTACACTGACAGGTTGTGGGTTTGATTCACATTCAAGGCACATACCCAAGTTGTGGGTTCAACCCCCTGTCAGACCCATACGAGAGGCAACCAATTGATGTTTCTCTCTCTTTCCCTTCTTCTCCCTCTAAAAAAATAAAATCAATAAAAATAGCCTCTGGTGAGGATTAAAACAAACAAACATATCTGATCCTTTCATAGGGTTAGTGGGATAATTAAATGAGATAATTCATGTAAAGTGCTTAACACAGTGACTAGAAAATCTTCAGTATTTAAGAACAGTTAATGAGTTTAGTTATAATTATGGGTATTGATTTTTTTAATCGCTGAATAACAGATATAAATGTGGTCAGTAAAGAAATTCAACTTAAATGAAGATAGCATTACCATTATTCTGAAATTATACATGTAATAGTAAAATAAAAGTACCCTTTCTATAAAAAAACACAAAATCACAAATATGTGGAGGGAAGAAGTCCTTGCTCAGTAATGTATGCATGCCTCTCCCAGTTCCTGCAACCATCACAAGCACTTCCCTTCACTATGGGGAAGAGAGTGGTGAGTCCAAGTTCTCAATCAATAGAAGTAAAGGATATCTGTTATGCAAAGAACTGTCCTGGGCACCTCTTAGGTATGTAGGGGAACATTGTAGCCTTCAATGCATAGAGCTGCCAGCTACAGGGAGAGAAATACAAGTCTGGGCCAGGTGTGACCTCAGAGGCCAGAACCAGCAACAGAAGGGCCATTGAAGGGGCTCTTGCTTCACTTCAAAACCAGAAAGTAGGCTTTTTACTACATTAAAGAGAGAATGGTTAACTTTTACCAAATGAGTATAAGTCCTCATTTGGCAATAATTGCAATGATCCTGCTAAACCAACTTCATACCTCTAACCTCTTGCCTCACCAGTCCATCATTATAGCGTGATGGATTTGTCACCCTACACCACAGGATGGATTAAGCTCTTCCCATCTTAGATAATGGTCGGCTCTTTCTATGCCTCTACTCCTTTGCTCATGCAAGTCTTAACTATTAGCATAACATTCAAGACCCTTATCTATCTAGCTCTAACCTACCTTTTTCAGCATCAACTTCATCCCATTTCTCTGCATATTCTGTGCTCCAGATGCTGGTCTACTCACCACTTCTCAAACATGGACCATGACTATTCATTCCTCCAAGCCTTTGTTCCAGTTCCTGACCCCTGAGCCCTTCGAAGCTCCACTCTCTGTTGATAGAGATCCTATATATTCTTCAAAGTCCTACCCAGATTCTTTCCCACATTTAATCACCCTTTCCTCTGTAATCTTAATACACAATCTATTTGGCACATTTCTTTCTGCCCTGTATTATTGATGGTTATTTACACCAATATTTTTCCCATAGACTATAAGCATATGAGAAAAAGTGACTATATTTTAATCATGTTTGATTTCCCCACAGCCTACCACAATACTTCACAAAGAAGTGCCAAGTAATTGTTTCACAAATTGAATCTTCAATTACTAGTTTTAGTGCTTTCTATATAAGTATGACAAGTTCCTGTATGAGAGGAAAAAAAATACTCTTCATTGGTTTCAAAATAGGATGGCAAAATAAAATACTGAACACTGAGTTGAATTTGAATTTGAAATTCAAATTTAATGGGATGTTTTTGCTGAATTTGGATACCCTAGTCCAAAAACATGTCAATTTCACCACTGTCAGGGTTAACTTCTGGGCAAGGGTGAATTAGTGTGGGCGTAAATATGTTTCCATCCAATTCTGCTGTAGCATTGTGTAGTTAGCCACCATGAATCCTCTTTGTGTAAGGGGAAGGTAATATTTGGGGGGAGGGCTGAAGGACAGAAGAACAAAAGTAGTCATTTATTACCTGATCCTCATATTCTCACACACAAAATAATAGTGGATATTTGAGAAACCCAGGAGAATAATTCCAGGTATTAATGCAAATTCTTCAAAGAGCTAGTAGATTAACAATACAGCCAAGATAAATCTTTGAGGTCATTGAGACTTTCTGCTTTTCTTCAGGACATTTCTTCATGCTGCCCTTGGTCTCTTTTATTGTCTCTCTAGCATCCTAACCACAATGGGGTCATTGTGTGGGCTCTGTTTGTGCCAATTTTCCATGCTTGGCCCTGAGGATTCCTGTCTACCCCAAGTTATTTGATAACAAATTCTAACTTTATCCCCCACCCACACTTCGCTCCCCTCCCCACCTCTTCTCTTTTCTAGTTTCCTAGGTAACAGTTTATTAGTCTAATAATAAACCAATGCTTGCCATCCTACAATGAAAGGAGATCAATAGAACCCTAAGGTTTCTCCTTTGGTCTCAGATGACACTAACCTTCTTAGGACAATTTCTGGCTCCCCCTAAGTTGTGTGATTAAAGAAGGTTGGAATTTCCTGTAAGAGTGGGTGATGTACTCTGTAAGGGAATAATTTTTTGGAGAGAGAAACCTTGCAGTAACCTTTAAATCAAATTATGTGAGCAGCTGTCTGGTGATGAGTTAAGCAGAATCTCTTATTTGCAGAAGTTTAATGAGTATGTTCAGGCCTCACCATTCTGATTACAAAGTAATTTTCCCATTTATCCAAATTATAGCCAAGTTGAGATCCCAGTTGCCCATAAGAAACTTGTTGCTCCTCAGAAGGGTGCTCTCATTGCCTCATGTGGCAATGAGAACAAACCCCTTATGATCTTTGTGCCTAGCCTCTGTCGAATCTCTACTCCTCTACTTCTTCAGACAGAAACTCCCAGGAGCCCGTGGCTTCACTGGAAAAATACTCCCACAGAAGTACAGACACATTTAATACAATACAGTTGACCAATCATAGGGAATAAGCTTCGGGCCATACAACATATAAGAAAAGTAACTCATTAGGATAAAGCCAATGATTTTAGTCACTTTAGCAAACATATTATTGGGAAGCCTCAGATGTAAACAGTGTACTCCTTAAGACTGATTGCTGGTAACTGAAACCAATTGTAGGTAGCTTTAAAAGAAACAAAAAATAAAGAGGAATGCATTACAAGGACATAATGATTCCAGGAATTCTCAGAATTCAAGGGAAGAAGAGGCTAATGGGTAGTGAAATGGGAATCTAGAAAATGTGTAATCCTGCTTCTCAGGATTAAATCTCTCTTGTCTGTGTTGTTTCATTTCTTTTTCTCTTTGCCATCTGTTTCTTCTGCTCCCAAATCTTCAGGGTGATTTGACCCACCATATTGAGATCAGCACCATAAAGCTTTCTTGAAGGGTAGGGTCAGATTTCTCAAAGTGTCCCAGGAAGCCAGCCTCAGTGGGATTGTTGCTAGCTGGGCAGAACACTACAAAAGGTATAGATTATACACAGTCATGGCTATTTCCCTAGGTCTTACCTGCCTAAGACAAACTTGGAAAAGAAAATAGTAGAGATGCTAGATATCTGTTAAATGCTGATGTTAAACTTGTGATGAAGTAAGTTCAGAATTGTAATAAAGCATGCTAAATAATTGTAATCCACAAAATGGAAAGTACTATCACATATGTCAGAAACTCCTATCCTACAAACCCTAACTGTTCATTTATTTGTCTTCCTTAATTGCTAAGCAGGATAGCTCTTAGAAATAAAACTGAGTTGAGTTGATTTAAAATAAAATTATTCCATTGGGGCTTATAAAAGTTTTTTACTCTAAAATTACTGATGGTTTACTATGGGCAGATTTCAGACCCCCTGCCGAAGTTTCCTCAGTGCAATCAGATTTCATTCAAATACTCTAAAAGCAAGTGAAAAACCATCTTACATGTGTGCCATTTAGCTCTGTGATGGGGAACTAATAACTGTGAATGAAGCCTTACTCAGTGCTTCTCATTTTTACACTTTTCTTCGGTGACCCATTCACTCAATGGTTATACTTTCTAGTCATCCTTTAATCGTTTCCAAGGCATTTTTGTGCACCCTTATTTTAAAAAGTACATTTCTCCACTTTATGTTTATTTATTTACTAAAATATATGCATTATAAAGTAAATAAATACTAAAAACTTTAAACTGTGATCTACACGAAGTGTAAGTAGATGTTGCAGTGTTTTCTTCCCCGCTCCCTAATGAGCATCTTGTGCACTGGTCTGTGTTCCAGGACCGTCAGCCCATCTGAGTGGAGTTGTTTTTAGTGCATCGTTTTCAGTGTCTTCCAGGCCAGTCCTGAACTTCAGGAATGAGGTGTTCTTGGAAACCACATCTTCACTTGAATTCTTCAGCACCAAACCTTTCATTGTGTAAGTGCCATGAATATTTGTCTGTAGTGCCCCAAACCACCGATTGAGTGTAAAAGTGACTAACATCAAACCAGTAAAGTGAATTTTCTAAAAAAAAAAATGAAAAATTGGAAAAGTAAGGCATGGTAGAATGGCTGGGCTTGGACAATAAGGCTACAGACATCAAAGTAGATATAGCAGGGGTTCAGGCTGTTGCTGACGAAGACAAACATAACCCCACATAAAGGAGGAAGGGAAGCCAATTGGAAAATGATGTTCTCCAGTGACCAAATTCTCTCTTTTTCTCTACATACGTTCCTTCCGTCCTCCCCCGGATACTGAGGCCCTGAGGTAATGCTGATGCCAGCAATTCAGACCAAAAGAAATCATGAGATATAGTAATATGTAAACCAACAATCTAATCCTACCTAGTAAAGAGGGAATATGCTAATTGACCCTCACTCCATTGCAAAGATGGCGGCGCCCACAGCCAGTAAGGAGGGAATATGCTAATTGGCTGCCCTGCCCTCAAAGATGGCGGCACCCTCAGCCATGAGATGGCGGCACTCAATATCCTCAGCCCCGCCAGGGCGGCAGGCACACTTTGCACACCTGCCTCCAGAGTCCCCCAGTCCCCTCAGCCCCCCAGCCATCCAGGGCCAGCCCGAGGCACAGGCAAGCCTCGGATGGCAGCTGCCCAGCACCCAGGGCCAGCCCAAGGCACAGGCAAGTCTCGGATGGCGGCTGCCCAGCTGTCCAGGGCCGCCTGAAGCTCAGGTAACCAAGGACCAGCCGAGGCTTGTGCTCCCGGCAGTGGCAGCAGCAGAGGTCTGATGGGGCATCACCTTCCCCTGATGGCTGGGTCGCCTCCTGCCCCTGAGGGCTCTTGGACTGTGAGAGGGGGCAGGCTGGGCTGAGGAACCCTCCCTCCAGTGCATGAATTTTCATGCACTGGGCCTCTAGTCCTTTAATAAAGCCATTCTCACAAAAGGAATGACTAGAATTTAACAACAAACTGAAAATACTATTTGTTAAAAGAATGACAGGCACTGGAGTTATAACCCCAGTAATAAGAAATGCATACAAATTCATGAGAACAGTAAGACCTCCCACTGAGTAAGTCAGCAAAGGCTATTCAAAAAAGAAGAAACGATTGATTGGCAAATATGTGGGGAAATGTTCAATTTTCATTTTTTAAAATGTCATCAGTTAAAACAACAGGGTACTGTCCTCTGTCAAATTAGCAATAATTTATTTTGAATTGTATTTCTTTTATTTATTGTTGACAGTATTACAGATGTTCCCCATTTCTCCCCTCTGTCCCCCTCCATGCAGCCCCTGCCCCACCCCAGGCCTTTCCCACACTATTATCTGTGTCCATGGGTTGTGCATATATGCATATATATTCTTTGGTTAATCTCCTCCCATGACCTCCCCACCTCCCACTGAGATCTGTCATTCTGTTCCATGCTAAACTATCATAAAAGTACAATCCCAAGAAGTGAAATAAGAACTTGAGTTCATCACAAGTAGAAGTGTATATTAACCTGACTCTTTGCAAATTAATACTTAAATGCAGATCAAAAGCCATTAATATTTATATTTTCTTTGATGTAGCAACTCCTGTTAATTCATCTTAGGGAAATCAAAAACAAAGATTTAGAGACTAACATGTTTACTGACACACTTTATAAAGCATTGAAAAAAGATAAAACACCAGATTACTTGCTAATATGAAATAGATAAGTAAACTATGATATATCTACACATACATTATTGTCCAGTTTCTAAAATGTATGTTTATTAGGAGAGCTTGGTAGTATGATGGATGTTATGTTAAACTCATCAATGGAAAAAGTAGGATATGCAATTGGCCTATAGTAATGACAACAACCAAGAAAAAATATACATGGCCCTGGCCGGCTTGGCTCAGTGGATAGAGCATCAGCCTGCGGACTGAGGGGTCCTGGGTTCGATTCCAGCCAAGGGCACATGCCTGAGTTGTGGGCTCGATCCCCAGTGGGGGGTGTGCAGGAGGCAGCCGGTCAATGATTCTCTCTCATCATTGTTGTTTCTATCTCTCTCTCCTTCTCCCTTCCTCTCTGAAATCAATAAAGAAATATATATGTTTTTAAAAACAGAAACAAATATATATATATATATATATATATGAAAGAAGGCTCTACATAAAAATAGCCAAAAATTCTATGTTATTTTTCTTGGTTGGTGGATCTATAAATAATTTTAGTTTCTTCTTTCTAGAGTTTAGTTTTCATTTTTATACCTCTTTTCAAATTTATATTCATGTAGCAAATATTTATTGAGGACCTACTGCCGTTCCAGATACACACTGTCCTAAGGTGCCTAGAATAAAGCAACAACAAAAACAAAATTTCCACTCTCAATAGGTTTGCCAAATTTAGCAAATAAAAATAAGCATCCAATTAAATGTGAATTTAGATAAGTAATTAATAATATTTTAGTATAAGTATAGCATTTTGCCTAGCAACCCTAAGTCTCACAGAATTTAATTTTAGTGGGGAATATATTTCCTACAGTGAGCACAAATTAATTTTTAAAATTCATTTTTCATTGAAGTAAAATACACATAACATAAAACGTATCATTTTCACCACTTTAAAGTGTACGATTCAGTGGTATTAAGTTCATTCACGATGTTGTGCAACCATCACAACTGTCTAGTTCCAGAACTTCTTCATCACCTCAAAGGGAAAACTCTGTACATATTAAGAATTCACTCCCCATTCCTTACTCTCCCCAGTGCCTAGCAACCACTAATCGGCATTCTGTCTCTACAGATTTGCCTATTCTGTACATTTTACATAAATGAAATTATATAAGACTAGAGGCCCGGTGCATAAAATTCGTGCAAAAAGGGGCAGGGGGCCCTCAGCCCAGCCTGAACCCTCTGCATTCCAGGACCCCTTGGGAGATGTCCGACTGCCAGTTTAGGCCCAATCCCTGGGCCCAATCCCCAGATGTCCGACTGCCAGTTTAGGCCCTGGGGATTGGGCCTAAACTGGCAGTCGGACATCCCTCTCACAATCCTGGACTGCTGGCTCCTAATAGCTCACCTGCCGGCCTGCCTGATTGCCCCTAACTGCCCCCCCTTGCTGGCCTGGTTGCCCCCAACTACACCCCCCCGCCAGCCTGGTCACCCCACACAGCCTGCTGTTCAATCATTTGGTCGTTCCCTCACTAACCCCCCTGCCAACCTGGTCGCCCCACGCAGCCTGCTTGTTCAGTTGTTTGGTTGTCCCTCACTAAACCCCCTGCCGGCCTGGTCACCCCACATAGCCTGCTTGTTCAGTCATTTGGTCGTCCCTCACTAACCCCCCTGCAGGCCTGGTCATAGACAGCCATCTTGTGAGGGCTTGAGGGTCAATTTGCATATTACCTCTTTATTATATAGGATGTGGCTTTTTATGATCCGCTTCCTTCACTTAGCATGATGTTTTTATGGTTCATCATGTTGTAGCATGTATCAGAATGTCATTTCCTTTTGTGGCTGAATAATATTTCATTGTATGTGTATACCACATTTTGTTTATCAATAGATGGACTTGTTGGGGTGTTTCCACCTTTTGACTGTTGTGAAGTATGTATTAACTTTATACTTTTAAAAATAAGTTTTATTTAAATATTAAAAGCCCCAAGTGATAATGAAAATCTTTTACTAAGCCTTCTCTATCTCAATGTTATGTGTTCATATAGCTCTGAATAAAGTAGATAGCCAGTCAACACAAAATAGTGTAATAAGCAAAATAAAATACAATGTAGCAGATATGAAGAAGCATAAAATATAATCTTGTCATCAAGAAGCTTATACCAAATTCTGGGAAATGAAAGAGAGTCCAGCGTTTCATCATGGCAAGGCTACTCTGCCTCTCAGTTAGAAACAGCTGAGTTTACATTACTAATTCAGGGCTGCCACTAGAACAATAACTAGGGCGCATCACATCTGCATGATTAAAAAGCTTACCAAAAACTGTGCTTCCCAGGGGAGGGGAAAAAAAGAGACCTTCATCCAAAGACAAATCACATTTTCCAAACCTTGAAGCCATGAGTTCCGAAGAATTGGAATTCCTCCTCCAGCATATGTCAGATAACTAATTCCTGCCTTCCCATTTTAGTGAGTGTTCTTCTGTTTCAGGTCCTCTGAGGTCTTCAGACTTACATCAGTAAATTCTCCTTTCAACAGCTAGCGGAGACTGGCTTGCAAAACCTTTCGCTGGCATCATCTCAGAGAATAGGAAGCCTAAGAGAGAGAAGCAACACAGGAAGTGGGAAGAAGCTTCACACCTCTTCCTCCTTCGCCAGAGTACAAGCAGCCAAGGCCTGACCCAGAGCCAAAGGCTGCACCGAGAGGTGAGGCTGAGAAAGATGGTGTGGTGAAGAGCAGTCAGAGACTCAAGATTCAAGTGCCTTCTCTGGCTCAATGGGTTCATTCCTTCTTCCAAAACTTGCCAGACTTCTCCCATTGCCTTGTTCAAGTTACCTGCCTTACCTTACTTCTGGCTGCCTACCGACTAAAATTTATGCTGCTGGCTTTGTATATTGCTCCAATTGCAATAGAGTTGTCAACATGACTTCATTAACGCATTCATTCCTTCAACAAATATTTATTGACTATAATATCTGAGATACTGAACTGAATACTATAGTACTATGGACTGGCTCATTTGCTCTTATTCTCTTCTGCCAGCACAACTTTCCCACTATCCCTTAAAAACTGGTGTTTTTCAGGTGTTTTTTCTTGAGTCTCTTTCTTCTATTAGTGGGAATGGTTAACAGCTGACACAGATGCAGTCCCTACCCTCTCTGGAGCCAGTGTGGATACTAGTAAGTTATGATTCCCGGCCCTCTTTCCCACTGTGCCTGACGATGGCCTTACATTCTTTCTCAATGCAGCATCTCATGTAAGTCATTTGGAGATGATGTGCCACAGGAAATCTTTTTGCTCCCCCTTCAACTCTCTCCCTCAGTGGTTTCATCTACGCCTGTGGCCTCCACTTTCACTTCTATGAAGATGATCCCCAAATTCTACCTGATATTTTTCCTAAATTCTAGAATCATAGTTTCAATAACCTTCTCCACTTCATGTCTCAAACTCAGCTTGTCCAAAACTGAACTTACTATATTCTCCATAAAACCCGCTCTTAGGAATTACTATTTATAGTCACTCAGCCTAGAAACTTATCTTTACTTTCTCTTATCCCTCACTTAATATAATTAAGTATATTAATTCTACTTTATAAATGTTTCTTAAGTATATTATCACTGTCCCTTTCCACTTTCCTAATTTAAGCTGTCATGGATTGCCTACCTGGATGCTTGCAATAGCCTCTATCATTCTCCATGAATGGATTATTCTCTCTCCAAATTAACGTCCATCTTGCCATGAATTATATTTCTAAAGCTAATTATCTGACCCTATTAATGATTTCTTTCATTCCCTTCGGTGGATCCTTAAAATACTTCATTGTCGCTAGGGGAAATATCAGATTCTTCTTTGCTTGCTGTCCAGAGCCCTTGACCCTCTAGCACTAAATTACTTTTCAAGCACATTTCTCATCATTTCCCCAACTCCTAGCTATGCTTTAGGCATATGGTACAAGGTACTCACTAAGTATACCATGAACTTCTGTACCTGTGTGTCTTTCCTCTTGCTGTGCAGCATGTTTAGAATGCCTTTTCTTCCACAAACTGCCTGGGGAAATTCTCCTTCTGCCCCCAGACGCTCTCCCCTTCTGCAGCCCAGCCTCCATTAACGGTTCCTGTTGCTTTGTTGTGTGATGGTTACTTGAGTCTATTGCACCAGGCTGTTGACTCGTGGAGTAATCTCATCCATTTTTGTATCTATAATATGAATAGTAGAGTACCTAACACATAGTAAAATTAGTGAATGTTCTTGGCATTTGTGGAAGCAAAGAATAGCCCATATTCTAAGTCACTTTTCTCTTTAAAGAGTAATAGCTGGTTGGTAAATGAAGATGATTACTTTAGCTCAAATTTGAATCTTATCACATGGCCTTGGATTGGAAATTGTTGATTTGCCAATATTTTTTCCCAAGCCTCCAGTGAAATTTTTTTGGAAAGTTATGCAGTGAGGTGATTCATCCCATCTTTATTTTCTTGTTTTAGAAACAAAAACAAAACCATCAATGCTTGATTGACATAAGCGGAAAAACCCTTTTGTATAATCCAGTGTTTTCACTAAGTACATTTGCAGAGTAGGAAGAGGAAGAGTATTTGTAGGGACTTCCAGAGGCATTCTACCAAAGAAAATATGATTAATTTGAATAGTAGAGTTGGAGGTTCCAAGCATACCTCATACAAGCCATCCCTGAAGAAAAGGACTTCCCAGTAACAAGCTGCTACTTCAGGACAGAAATCTCTTTTCCTGCTGCCTGCAAGGCTCTGGAAAAGTGTTTCATGGCACTTTCACACTGAAATATCTTTTAAAGAGGGAAACCTGCTAATGTAGTGGTTGGTCATAATAAATATGATATAATCAAATGTTGGTTTATGTAATGACATAATTCTTTACCATACAAATTTAAAATCTTAGGAGGTATATTAGAGAGTTAATACACACTAGACTAAAATTAAAAGTAGCACTGTGTAGGTCTCCCCTAAATCAATCTAATAATATTTACCTGCATTATAAAACTGTATTTAATAAGGCAAATGGGATTAGTGAATTACCATGTCATTTATGAGAGAATAAAGGCCTCCAGTTCAAATACTGCTGTGAGCAGTTCCCAGTGGAATTCTTTCATTAACTGTGGAAGTTGATTTAAATTATGCAATCCAAATTTTAACTGGAACTGTTAAGAAGTGCATCAAGACACAGAAAGATAGAAAAAATTCCCACCAAGCTTAGATACCAGTAAGTGAATCTTTCCTACAAAGAAAAGGATGCCAGATTACAAATGAGCATTCTCTTTAGTTGGCCGGTAAATCGGTGTGCAGGCCTGGATAAAGGGAACAATGGACACCTCCTGACACCAGGCTGTGTGTCTGGTGAGCATCCCTCAGTGCAAATGTTAGTACTGTGTGAGTATTTATTGTATTTCTATAAAGTCCTAATGAGCTCCTTGGGTGAGAGTGAAACCCTTTGCTTTTTCACACTGTGCTCAAGACCCCTAAACTTCATGGGGTCAAATCTAAAGAAAGGGTAATGGACCATGAGGTCCAGCTTAATAGACCTGATATTAACACAGCAGCAAGAATGTCACCAAATGCAAAGTTTAGGGCAAGCAATGAATGAAGTATTTGTTACACTTAAATAATATACAAAGGTTATAACAGAGTAGTGGCACTATATCAATGTCATCATTGCAGGACTTTGAAAACCTGCCATGTATGAAATAACCCTGTAACACATCTTTAGATTACAATAGACAAATTTGCTTTCCAACAGCAAATAATAAATTAGAGTAGAAAGTTATGCAACTATGGGGACTACTTATAATTATTTTTAGATATTGAAAATCTCTTGCCCAGAGGAATAATTAGGATACTAGCAATATATATACTCGTGTAATAGAAATGTATTGTACCCTTCATATTGAGTTTGCAGTTCACATATACCAAAATGTACATTTTCTCTAAATGAAACAGAAAATTTTTTCTCCTCTAGTGCTCTGCTTCCTTGAGGATAGGACAGATGTTTCTTGCTTTGAAATGAGTAAAACATAACCACACTGAGTATGATGTCATGGACAGAACCACTTGTGTAAATATAGGACTCTTTCACCAGACTCCTCATCCATGTAGTGGTTGACTCATCATGATAAGCCTCGTCTGTTATTACAGTGAACTTGCAATTGACATGATGTGATGTAAGCCACAGACAGGATCTGAAAGCACTGCACTCGTGGTTTTGTTTCTAAGTTAACATTAAAAGCACCATCACTCTCTAACATGGGTAAGAATGGGAAGATGTGAGAGTATGCGCCAGTAAAAATATTTGTGCTTGTTCACCTTCCATGTTTTCATTTTCTGCTGCATTACTTTTCTTTGGAGTTGACTCAAGTGGTTTATAAATTATTTTAGGACAAGGACTCTGTCTCCTGCTGTTTTATGCTTCCATTCCCAACACCAAAGACAAAGCCGCCGTATTGTTTACACATGCCACATCTCATGGAGATTTTATACATATATATTACCAAAAATGGATACACACACTTTGGATAATTATAAAGGCAGTGTTTATTAAAATACATTTCATTTTCAAAATTGAGCTGTCAGCTGTTAAAGTGTATATACATTTTTGGGACACCCTGTATGAGAAATATTATTCATTACTCACCAATTCCTCTTTCCTAGGACCTACTATCACAAAAGTGGAAAATCGCATTTATTCAGGAAATGCAGACATTCTATTGCCAAATTAGTTAGCTAAAATATGCTATCGTGAAATTTCAGCAGATTATTAACTACTAATTTTGCCTTGTTGATTTGCATTCCAGGAGTCTGCCCAATCCAGTAATTCAGAAGTTACTTGAATGTCACTTCTACATTTATAAAATTAGACCAGATTCTAATCAGTGAAAAGCCTCACAGGTTTTAGAAAACTAGTTTCAGTGTGGAAGTACATGAAGCACGGTCATTTACAAACAAACAAAAATGCCTCTGGCTCCTTAAGTTCCATGGTTAAGTGTCATCATTTCTCTTTGAATATTCTCTTGGACTAATGAGGATGGAAATAATGACATAATTATTTTACTTATACTTGTTGCTATTTTTAAAAGGAATACAGAGAAATTTAAAAATGGAAGCCAAGCCCTAACCAGTTTGGCTCAGTGGATAGAGCATCAGCCTGCAGACTAAGGGGTCCCAGGTTCGATTCCGGTTAAGGGCATGTACTTTGGTTGCGGGCACATCTCCAGTAGGGGGTGTGCAGGAGGCAGCTAATCGATGTTTCTAACTCTCTATCCCTCTCCCTTCTTCTCTGTAAAAAATCAATAAAATATATTTTAAAAAATGGAAACCAATTAAATCATTTTAACAAAGAAAAGCTGAAAGCACTTACCTGTTGATAGGGTTGACCCTCAAGAAGGGGCACTAGGAGCCAGCCGAATGTGTGTGATACAGGAACGTCAAAGCTCTGACCTTCCTTTTCCATTCCTGTAGTCTATTTCTCTCAAACCATCACTTGTAAATTATACCAGTAAAAGAAGTACATAAAGGAAGTCATTGTAAAAATAAAGTTAATATATCATGACTGAAGCCAAACATATACAGTTTCCTTACAATGGCAGTGAAGGAGAAAACAATACAGGACTCGTCCCATTGAAGGGGTTATTACTAACACTTCACTAATAACATAGACTTCGCTGGGTCAGCAGTTTAACAGAAACAGCCCCTGACAGTGATTGACCTCATCAAAGTTAAGTTTTCCTTCTCTATTGAAATGTTTCTTCACTAAATTGCTTGTGGTGTGCCTATGTCAATGGCTTCAAAGCATTTTATTGTCTTAATGTTAAAATGTCTGTTCTCCCTACAGAAATTTCATGCAGTCCTTTAAGCTGTTGGAATTCAAATCCCTTAATGGCAGTAATAATGATGTTAGCTGACATAAATGTTCAGTAGCTACCCCAAAGCTCTGCATCAAACTCTAAGTGAAAATAGGATATTTCGTGTTTTATTCTAAAGACTTAGACACCTTTGTAAATGGGCATCAAGAATTAATAGGTATTTGTGGTTTCCTAGGGAAATTCTGCCACCTAGAATTTAAATGCAGGAATCTACATGAAATAGACCTCATCGTTTTAAGGGAGAAAACATGTAGTGTGGAAGAAGGGAGAAAGGAGGAGAGGAGATCTGAGTGATACAATCACAGTGTTTTGGGACAAGAATCATGTAAAGTTCACAAAGCAACTTTAATTCTGGTTTGAGCAGCTCTTAGGGTATAAATACAGTTAGCAATCATAACACTAGGTCTCTCTCAGATAAAACCTCCAGGTATCTGTAGAGTGTGGAATATTTAACAAGCCTTCATTAAATTACTATATGTCAGGAAATGTACTATTCACTAAAGATGTAAAATTCAGTTCACATTCTACTGAGAAAGAGCTACCTTTAAAAGAAAATTACAGCCCTAGCCGGTTTGGCTCAGTGGATTGAGCATCAGCCTGCAGACTGACCAGTCAAGGGCACATGCCCAGGTTTCAGGCTCAGTCCCCAGTAGGGGGCGTGCAAGAGGCAGCCGGTCAATGATTCTCATCATTAATGTTTCTATCTCTCTTTCCCTCTCCCTTCCTCTCTGAAATCAATAAAAAAAATATATTTTTAAAAAATTTACATTTAATACCCCCCAAAATTGAAAGCAGGGTCTAGAAGAGGTGGTTGTACACTCATGTTCATAACAGCATTATTCACAATAGCTAAACAGGGAAGCAGCCCAGGTGTCCCTGGACATATGAATGGATAAGCACAATGTGGATATACACACAGTGGAGTATTATTCAGCATCAGTGAGGAAGGAAACTGACATAGGCTACAACATAGATGAGGACATTACACCAAGTGAAATAAGCCAAAATAAAACTAATCGAGTGTGATTCCACTTATATGAGGTACCTGGCATAGTCAAAATCATAAAGACAGAAAGTAGAAGGGTGGTTGCCAAGGCTGAGGAAAGGGGAAATGAGTTGTTATTTAATGGGTAGAGTTTCAGTTTTGCAAAATGTAAAGGGTTCTGGAGATGGATAGTGACAATAGTTGCACAACAATGTGAATGTATTTCATGCGACTGAACTGTACACTGAAAATGCTAAAAATGGTAAATTTATGCCAGGTGTACTTTATCAATAAACTTTTTTGGGAAAAAAACCTACATTTAAAAATTATGAATATATAATAGAAACACAAAGAACATAAGGCTGAGTCCTGAAAGGAAGAAATTACCTCTGTGTCCAATGGGGTGGTGGCCAGAGAAAGCTTCCAGCAAAGGGGCTGGCTGAGTGAGGCCTCAGAGGACACAAAATTCATTAGTGCCTGTTTAATCACCTCCACTTAACACACTCCTCTGCCCCCCCTGTAAACCATGTGACTGGTTGCAGTTATAGTAACCGCCTTCTTGAGTGCCCCGGACTTCCCTGTCCCCCATGGCTTGTGTGCCTCTCAGGAGTCGGAGGCACTGATTCTCCAGTGTTATACTACTGTACTTATGGTAATTCCCCAACCAAATGATATATTGTGTAAACCAATTCTATGTCACCATGAGGAAGAAGAGACTTGTTGGTCTACAAAAACAAATGCTTTGGAAAGGCTCCATAAATTAGTCACTATAAAAAAGTTGAAATTGGGTATAGCTAAGCCACCTATCAAAAGCTGGGAGAAAATTGTAAACATCTAGATGGATTTTGCACTCAGGTTACTTTGCAAGTGCACCTAATTTCTCTCCTCTTCAGTGAAATCAAAACTAGAAATTGTAGAACCCTGCAAAAAGGACACAGGTAATGCACAATGAACTCTAAGGAACTTGAGAGAGCAGACTCATTCTCAAAGAAAAAAACCTTGATCACTAAGATTTGACAAGGAAGTGAGACATTTATATGTTTTAATTTTAAATATACATATGATCTTGTATTAAATCCCTTTTTCTACCACACCATCAGTTGCAGGTGTGATTTTCTTGGTTAAGAAGACACCATGGTTTGGGGCGCAGGCTCTGGAACGAGATTGCCTGGGCCGAATAATGGTCCTACTACTTAGAAGCTATGTGACCTCCGGCAAACGAATCTCTTTATACTTTAGTTTTATCAGCTATTAAATGGGGGTAATAACAGTACCTATCTATGATATTTCTTTTAAGGATGAACTTATTTAGAATATGTAAAGCACTTAGAAGTGCCAGACACAATAAATGCTGTGTGTTAGCGGTCACCAGTACTAGTAATGGTACTGATACTACTAATACCAACTGTATTTTGCCAGGGAGAGAGGAGCCAGGTGAAGAATGGGACGAAGAGAGAGCATTTGGAGAGGGAACGGCCTGCGGACCATGGAGTTGTGATCATGCCAACGGGAGGTACAGTACATGTGGGAAAGACGAATGATGAGGGGTCTCAGATCTACATGGTGACGCCACTTTCCTGTTCCATTTCTAACCCACCCTGTGCCTCTAATTCTCTCTGCTCTCTTGGTCATTTTTTAGGTGTCACATTATAAGATACTAATGAACATAGAGACTGAGTGGTCTCAAGTCCTAATGAATTTACAACTCAGCAAGAGGTTCTGATACATAAATAATATGAGGTAATACACATTAAGAATACATTGTATATCCTTTATGTAAAAATGTACTGATGCAAAGAAGAGGGTATGACAACTTGGCCTGAGAGAATATGATAGAAAATGATAATTGAACTGGATGTTAAAGATGAATAAGAATTTGCAAACGATAGCATCCAGCATGCATAATTGCCATCACTAGAATTACTAGTAATAGACAAGGTAATCAATGTGCCCTTTCCAAGTAGTTACAGCAACAAAGAAACCTCTGTCCTGCACTAAAGATCTGGAACGTGTAACATCTGTATCCCAAGGTCACGGCTATTTTCTCTTTGACGTATCCTTGATAAAACTCTGAAATATGTCATTGAGCCAAACCGCTTATCTATGATTAAGTCATCTAGATGGCTCCTGAAGTGTTCCTCTCGTCCATCTTCCTGTATTTTAGCTCTCTAGTTTAGACAACTGGCAAGATAAAAATGAACATGAAATGTTGAGTACAACCCAGAAAAAGCTATAATCATTGTTCACTGCCTCTCCCTTCAATACAACACAATAAAAGGAGATTCCATAAAAATCATTCCACTTTGGTATCATCTGTTATGGGTGGTGTCATTCTGGCATTTTTGTTCTGTCTCCTGTTGGTAGTATAGACATAGGAAGGCGGAACTAACTTTTTCCCGAATGCTCACTACAGGTTAGAAATGGGCAATGAAGAGATCAAGCACCAGGCAGGGGGTTCAGCACAGAAAAGCAGCCACAGCATAGACACTGGAGTCAGCCAGACTCCTACCTCACAGTGTGTTCAGGAACACTGCAAAGTCATGGAACTTCTGTTAAATGTAGACACTGAGTCCTATCCTCTGGCTTTTCTGGAGGGTTAAGTAAAATACTTATTATAGAATACCCGGAACATTATAGGTATTTAGTAAATGCTTCTTGAATGAATAAGCTTACAAAATACAGTTCTTTTCATTTTTCATCTTTTTCAAGAATATTGTATTGGTTTTTATTTTTATTTTTTTTAAATATATTTTATTGATTTTAGAAGAGGAAGGGAGAGGGAGAGAGAGATAGAAACATCAATGATGAGAGAGAATCATTGATTGGCTGCCTCCTGCATGCCCCCTACTGAAGATTGAGCCTGCAACCCAGGCATGTGCCCTTGACCGGAATCGAACCTGGGACCCCTCTGTCTGCAGGCTGACACTCTATCCACTGAGCCAAACCAGCGAGGGCAATATTGTATTGGTTTTTAATTTCAACAGTAATTGTATTCATTTTCCTAGGATGCCATAACAGAATACCACCAACTGGATGGCTTGATCAACAGAAATTTGTCTCACAATTTTGGAGGCTAGAAGTCTGAGGTGAAGTTGTTGACAGCAATGGTTGGCACTTTCTGAGGCCATCGGGGAAGGACCTGCTCCGGGCCTCTCTCCTGGGCTGTAGATGGCTGTCTTCCTCCTGTGTCTGCCTGTGTGTCTAAGTCTCCCCCTCTTTTAAGGACACCAGTCGAAAGGAAACCTACTCTAGCATGATCTCATCTTAGCTTAACTAATTACATCTGCAACTAATTTCCAATAAGGTCACACTCTGAGATACTGGGGATTAGGACTTCAACATGTGAATTTAGGGGTGGGGCACAATTCAACCATAAGAGTAATGAAGCCTTTGTGTAATAATTCAAGCAATATAAAGATATAAAAAATTAATAGTCTCCTCTCCCCCATCCAATCCCATTTCTCTGCTTTTAACATTTTAAAATGAATCCTTCCATAAGTCTTTCCATACCTACACACACACCTCATATTACATTATATAGTCTTATATTTAGACACACACATATATAGTTTTTTTCTTTTTATTTAATCCAGTCATATTAAACATATTACTTAGCCCCTTGCTTTCTTCACTTCACATGGATATTTTTCTAAATATATGAGTATAGACCTATGTAAATATTTGCCTAATATTCTATAGTATCCTATCTAATAAAGAGGGGATATGCAAATTGACCATCACACTGTGACAAAGATGGTGGCACCCACAGCCACAAGATGGCGGCGCCCAGTCTCCTCAGCCTCGCCGGAGTCCCACAGTCCTTTCAGCCCAGCCGGAGGGCGACAGGTGCATGGTGCAGCCAGACCCGCCCTCAGCCCCCCAGCTGCCCAGGGCCGGCCCGAGGCACAGGAAAGCCTCAGATGGTGGCTTCCCAGCCGCCCAGGGCCACCCAAGGCTCAGGTAACCAGGGCCGGCCAAGGCTTGCACTGCCAGCAGTGGCAGCAGCAGAGGTGTGATGGGGGCATCGCCTTCCCCTGATTGCCAGGTCGCCTCCCACCCCTGAGGGCTCTTGGACTGTGAGAGGGGACAGGCTGGGCTGAGGAACCCCTCTCCAGTGCATAAATTTTCATGCACCAGGCCTCTAGTGAATTAATAATAATCTATTCTGTACTTTTCCTATTGGTAGATATTCAGAGTAATTCCACGGTTTGCTTTGTTCATTTTTTTAAATTCAGCAATATGCAGTTTTACTCAGCTTTTCCCATAAGACTAGTGCTTTTCTTTATGTAAGTTAGATTCCTAACATAGCCTTTTTAAGTCAAAGATATGCACATTTAAATTTAATATTACCAGGTGACTTTCAAAAATGTTTTAGCTATTCACACATTCATCAGTAGTGCCTAAGAGGTATTTGTTTTCCCCACACTTTTGCCAAAGTAGATTTGATCAGATTTTTAAATTTTCTGCCTCTCTGATACATGAAAAATAATCTCTTTATTTCTTTAATATACATATCTCTGACTACCACTTAGGTATAGCAACTTTTCAAATGTTTACTGGCTGTTTGTATCCCTTATCTCAGAATTGCTCCATCATCACGTATACCTATTTTTCTATTATATATCTTGTATTTTATCCATTTGCAGGAATCATTATATTTAAGGGAAACTAACATCTTGTCAAATATGCTGCAAATATTCTTTCCCAACTATTATTTCTCTTTTAACTTTACACTGGTGCCTTTTGCCATTCAGAAATTTTAGATTTTTAGGTAGTGAAGTCTCTCCATTATTTTTTTTAATGATTGGTGGATTTTTCTGTCTTGCCCATGAATGTTCATACACACCCCCGCCTAAGATTCTTGATCTCCTTAATTATATTCTAATATTCTGTTTGCTGTAAATTACAAGTCTATCTTTTTATGCCAGGTGAATATTCCATTACTTTAACACTGCATATAAAGTAACTCTTCCTTTTCTCACTAAATTGAAATGTAAGCATCACTACTAGTATATACCAAGTTGTTATTTTAAAGAATGCTTGAATCTGTTTCAGTACTGTGTCTGTTTCCTGATCATTTTGTTCATCCTTGAGCCAATGTCCATATTACTTGGATTGTAGTCACCATACAGGGAGTTTTAATATGGCAAATTCTCCTTCACTCTTTGTTTTATTTCATAACTAGTGCCCCAGTGAACAGATTCGTTCACATTGAAAGGAAATTAATTAGAAGGTGGCTAGCAAGGTGGGACTGGGCAAGAAGGGCTGGACACGCCCTGGAGCCAACCTCCCGCGATTTCTCCCTGGCCGGCTGCATCTGGGGTGGCACTACAGTTCAAAGGTCCACTGTGGAGTGAGCAGGGTCCCTCTGGCAGGTGGGGTCCTGTGGCCTGACCAGCAGGAATCGGGCTGAAACTGGCTCTCCGACATCCCCAAGGGGTCCCGGATTGCAAGAGGGCAGTTCTTGGGTGATGTACCCCAGAATCAGGCTCCCTCCTCTCTGGTTCCAGGTGCATCACCGAGAACCACTGCTGCCAAGTCACCGCAGCTCAGCAGCTCCTGCGTTGAGTGTCTGCCCCCTGGTGGTCAGTGTGCATCATACCTACCAGCCAGTTGGAGGGTCAAATGGTTGCTTAGCCTTTTATATATATCAATTTTCTTGACAATAATATACACTTTTTCTTCCATATCAATTTTAGAATTATCTTGACCAGTTAAAATAACAACAATGGGACTCTGATCCAAATTGCTTTAAATGTGTATACATATTTGGGACAGTTGATGATTATCCCTATTCAGGAGTCACTTACATCAGCCACATGAGTTTAATATGAAAGCTGCAGCTTGGAAAGGTTTTGTTACTTATCCAAGACCACACAGCTGGAAAAAGACAGAGGCTGCCTTTAATGTCTCCCTGATGCAAAGTCCACAGCATTAGTTACCTTCTCTGTTCATATCAGAGGAGGAAGATGATAAATTAAATTACTGAGATTGTCCTGACTAAAGTACACAGCAGCGTAACCATTTACAAGGCTGTCAGACGCAGGCAGAACTTGACGGAGCCTGACACCCGTTTGTAAGCAAATCGTTAGCTTTTATACTAAAACAAAAAAAACAAAAAAACAAAAAAAAACAAAAACATTTATTTTCCTTCAAAAGACCTAGGTGGAATAAGAATGAGAATAGACTTCCACTGAATAAGTTCCTGGAAGATTTCTGATTGAAATACATCTTTACTGATAGGAAATTCTGTCATTGTATCTTCATTTTTTGGTTTAAAAACTTACTCTTCTAAAATGCAAATACCCTTAGAAAGATTACTACACATATTGGTGTGAATTGATTTAATTGCTACTCTTAAAACTAACTGGTGAACTCCCTGTTGATATAAAATTTTGGTCTTGGACAGTGGGGCACGGGGATAGAAGCGGATGTGGAAAATGGGACAGCGCCTCAGGGTGGCCGAGGTTAAATAGAATGCTGGTGGCCGGGAGCCTGGAAAGTTGGACAGGTTGACAAGCAGATAACTGCAAAGGCTCTCCCATCTGGGAAGGAGTGCAGTGTAAGAGGCAGAGGGCCACACCTTCACACTTCACTTTGGCCAATAAGTTCTGCTCGACCATCGGGGGACATTGGTAGTGAATCGCCTTGAAGAAATCAGTTGGCTGGCCTTGCTTTGCTCTGCCTTTCTGCATTGCCTGCACTGATCTCCCTCCTATTCCCAGAGCAGCCACTACAGCCACTGCTTTGCTTAACAGGACATCTGGTCACAATTTAACATCTCTGCTGCTCAAAAATAAAGCTGTTTCAAGGACATTTCAAAAAATGAAACAAAAGAGCAGCTAGAAGTTCATTTTCAAGTGAAAAGCCTAGCCTGAAGGTGGAAGCTAGTTGTTAAGAGATGGACCCACCAGGCAACAAATAGGAAAACAGATAAGGACTAAACCAGCCAAATCAATACCTTATCACAGTCAGTTAACTGACCAGTCAGTAGTATTGAGCACCCACTCTGTGCAAAGCGCTGGCTAAATCGAGTTTTAAAAAAGTACTCAGTGTAATGGACTGATGTTGGAGACACATCACCTGAATGTCCAATGCTTCGGCATTTCTCCACCTCCTTTTTATTCTTGGCAGAATAAAATTATATTGTGCTGCACTTAGTAAATGAAAGTGGTGATGTTGACCATAACTTTTTCTACTCGTCCTGCTTGTGTATTATGCATATTTCTTTAAACTATTGGATCAAAGGCATGCTTAGAATATTTCCTCAAAAAAAATCAATGGGCCTGGCATAATCTGATGAGTGAATAATTTTCAGTATAGAGAGAAGTAATGTCAAATTAGTACTCCATGATGTAGGATGAAATATTAGTCAAATATTTGTGTTGTATTGTGGTGTGCCTCAGTAAAAATGCTAAATGCCAATATCAAAAGTCAATAGAATATTTAAATCCAATGCTTAAATTCAATAGAAAAGCCCACTACTTGAAGGATTTTGTAGTTTTTTGTAATGCAAAAACCATTCTAAATCAGTTTGTTTTGTGAATTTATTTGGTTTTCTTAAAATGAGGTTGCTTTATTGAATATATACAGGATAGCTTCATTTTTGTTCATATCATTGATTCAAAGCATTCTGTGCGCAGAGGTCTCCTACATGCTCAGTTTGGTAGTGACTACTTTCCGTCCAGCCCTCCTATTCAGGACACAGAAAGAAAAGGCAGTGCTGCCACCAACAGGAAAATGGAAGTCCCGGTAACTCCACTTAAACCCCACGTCTCCATTTTCTCCACTTAGAACTCTCGTTAAATAAACTAAGTAATAGTATGCACAACAGAAAAAAAAAAATGGAAAAGAGCTCTTCAGATGAATGAAACTTAAATGTAAAAACGAAGAAAAATAACATTCTATAACAACAAAAACAAACAAACAAACAAAAAACAGTGTCCTGGAATAATAGACCAAAAGGCAAGTGTTCTGCATTAGAGTGCAGCACAGTAAGTTAAGAAGTCTCCATGAAAATCTTCTTCCTTGTCTACATGATGGAAATACAGATTTCTTAAAAGCCAAAGAAAATACTAACATGCATTAGGAAGGAATTTGATTGGCAAAATATAATTTCATTATAATACTGTTGTATAAGAGTATAGATGTATAATCTGCACTCCACATGCTGCAAAGTTTTGCTTTTATTGCAAAAATAAAGGTTAAATGTTACAAAAGCATCACTCAAAATTACCAGGAAAAAATGGAATACTAACATTTAAAAAGTATATAATATAATTTTCTTAAAACTAAAAGGTTTATGCAATTATAAATTATAATTATATACATTTATATGTTATAATTTGTATTTTAAAGTTTGGACACAATTGAGGGGTAGGTTTAGATATACCCATGTAAGATTTTTCCAACTCTTACACTCAAAGTCTCTCACAGTCCTTGATCTATAATCATCTTTTTGATCATTAGAAAAAATTAGAAATGTCCTTTCTTTAGTCACAGACATGAGAAGAAAAGTGTGGGGTGCCATTAAGCCCCCAGCTCCTCCCATCCATTTTTTTAAACTACTCAACCCTTCTCATTTCAAATAGATCACAATTACAAAAGACCAAATTTCTCACTCAGTTACACCCACACAATTCCCACTGGGGTTCTTTCTTTCTTTCTTTCTTCCTTTGTTTCTTTATTTTTCAGTAAATTGTATAAACACATCTGAAGCTACATTTATCCCAAATGAATATGGGCACTTATATATTTTACTTTCAATTAATATTTCTTTGATATTACAGACATTTCTTAGAATATTAATGAAAATTATCAAAGGACCTAGAAAATCTATTTTAGTCAGTGTGTTTTTCAATTACAGTTTATATTCAATATTATTTTGTATTAATTTCAGGTGTAGAACATAGTAGTTAGACAATCATATACTTTACAGAGTATTCCCTCTGATATTTCCAGTACCCCAACTATGTAATATTGCAATAGATAGTTATTACAATATTATTTCCTATGCTGTACTTTACATCCACAGGGCTATTTTGTAACTACCAATCTATGCTACTCAATCCCTTCACCTTTTTCACCCAGCACCCAACCCTCCTTCCCTCTGACAAACATCAGTCTGTTCTCTGTATTGATAAGTCTGTTTCTGTTTTATTTTTTGTTTATATTGTCCTTTAGATTACACATATAAGTGTAATAATCTGATATTTGTCTTTCTCTGACTGACTTATTTCAGTTAGTATAATACCCTCTAGGTCAGTGGTTGGCAAACTGCGGCTCGCGAGCCGCGGTTTGCTGCTCTGTTGACTAATGAGTTTGCCGACCACTGCTCTAGGTCCATCCATGCTGTCGCAAACGATAACATTTTGTTCCTTTTAATGGCCAGGTAACAATCCATTGTATATTTGTACTACCACTTTTTTATCCACTCTTCTACTGATGGGCACTTGGGTTACTTCTATAGCTTGGTTATTATAAATAACACTGCAATGAGCATTGGGGTGCTTATATTTTTTCAAATTAGTGTTTGGGATGCTTTGGATATATAACCTGAAGTGGAATGGTTGGGTCATAAGGCAGTTCCATTTTTAATTTTTTTAGAAACTTCCATTCCATAATGTTTTCCACAGTGGCTTCACAACTCAACACCAAAAAAAAAAAAAAAAAAAAATCCAATTAAAAAATGGGCAAAGGGCCTAAATAGACACTTTTCCAAAGAGGACATACATATGGCCAATAGACATATAAAACATGCTCAACATTACTAATCATCAAAGAAATGCGAATTAAAACCACAATGAGATATCACCTCATATCTGTCAGAATGGCTATCATCAATAAATCAACAAATAGTGAGTATTGGGGAGGATGTAGAGAAAAAGGAGCCCTCATACACTGTTGGTGGGAATGAAGATTAGTCAGTGTGGTTTTAACTCTTGACTTTCAACCGCCTATTAAGCACTTGCTATATGACAGTCTCTGTCTGAGATACGGGTGTGCCAAAATGAACCAAGATACAGTCTTCTTGATTCTAAAACTAAGAATTAATAAAAGGACACATTTTTTAGCTCTAACCTATGCATATATTTATTTGTAGCTATTCCATGTAGAATTCACAAGATGAAAATGAAGGTTATAATAGCAATTGCTGGGGAAAGTTGACAACGCTGATAATTTTCCTAACTTGTTTCATCCACCTTTTAAGTACTCAGATGTTAGTATTCAGTGTTGAGTAACATTTTCCTTCTTTCACATTACATTATTTAGACCACACCATTCTGAGTATGTGATTCTTCAAAAATGAAGATGACATGATTTAATTCCAGACCAGTTCAAAATTTCTCCACCTCTATCTCTTCTTTTTTCAGAAAGCTTTTGATCCACTGAACACAACTGTGAAGAAGGTGTGAAATGTTGCTGATTTGATATATGGCCCTCTAACCCAGCATGCTTTCTCAGCTTGCATTTTTTCAATAGTCCCTCAACTAGAATCCTTGCCCCTAGACTCACCCGCATGCCAATCCATTCTCTCTACACTTATCATTTTATCTACTTAAAACCCTTCAATGTTGTTTTATAACCAACTATATAAAATCCAAACTTCCTGGAGTGGCATTTGAAAACCTTCACATCTGATTCTTTTTCCTTAGCTACTGAACAATAAAGACTTATTTAAGAAAATCCAATTAAAAAAGAAAAAAGACTTAAATAAGTCTTTATTGTTCAGATTATTACAGTTGTTCCTCTTTTTTCTCCCCATAGCTCCCCTCCACCAGGTTCCCAACCTACCCCATGCCCTTACCCCACTCAATGTCCTCATCCATAGGTGTTTGATTTTTGTCCAGTCTCTCCCCGCACCCCCCACATCCCCTTCTCCCCGAGAATTGTCAGTCCACTCCCTTTCTATGCCCCTGATTCTATTATATTCACCAGTTTATTCTGCTCATCACATTTTTTTCACTTGATTTTTAGGTTCACTTGTTGATAGATATGTATTTGTTGTCACTTTGTTGTTCATAATTTTTATCTTTACCTTTTTCTTCTTCTTCCTCTTCTTAAAGAATACCCTTCAGCATGTCATATAATACTGGTTTGGCGGCAATGAACTCCTTTAGCTTGTTCTTATCTGTGAAACTCTTTATCTGACCTTCAATTCTAAATGATAGCTTTGCTGGGTAGAGTAATCTTGGTTGTAGGTTCTTGCTATTCATCACTTTGAATATTTCTTGCCACTCCCTTCTGGCCTGCATAGTTTCTGTTGAGAAATCAGCTGACAGTAGTATGGGTACTCCCTTGTAGGTAACTGTTTTTCTCTTGCTGCTTTTAATATTGTCTCTTTGTCTTTTGCCCTTGGTGTTTTAATTATGATGTGTCTTGGTGTGGACCTCTTTGGATTCCTCTTGTTTGGGGTTCTCTGCACTTCCTGGGCTTGCAAGTCTATTTCTTTCACCAGGTTGGGGAAGTTTTCTGTCATTATTTCTTCAAATAGGTTTTCAATATCTTGCTCTCTCTCTTATTCTGGTACTACTATAATTCAGATGTTGGTATGCTTGAAGTTGTCCCAGAGGTTCTTTACAATATCTTCATATTTTTGGATTCTTTTTGCTTTTTGCTTTTTCGGTTGGATGTTTTTTGCTTCTTTGTATTTCAAATCTTTGACTTGATTCTTGGGATTCTCTAGTCTGCTGTTGGATCTCTGTATATTATTCTTTATTTCAGTCAGTGTATGTTTAATTTCTAATTGGTCCTTTCACAGATCCTTGAGGATCTCACTAAATTTCTTGGAGGTTTCTAGAAGATTCTTGAGTAACCTTGTAACTGTGGTTTTGAACTCTATATCCTGTAGTTTGCATTCCTCCATTTCTTTCATTTGTGACATGTTTCTTTGTCTCCACATTTTGGCTGCTTCCCTATGTTGATAGGGTGGCTTTGTGTGCTAGGTGTCTTATAGGGCCCAGTGGCCCAGCCTCCCTAGTCACCTGAGGTGGATGCTCTTGGTGCACCCCTTTGTAGGCTGTGTGCACAGTCTTGTTGTAGTTAAGCCTTTATTGCTGTTGGTATCACTGGGTGGAATTGAACTCCAGACCAATGGGCTATGAGGACCAGTTGTGTCTACAATGGGAGAGCTGCTGTATTAGAGACACCCTTATGTGGCAGAACTTGCTTCAGTGGGGCTTTGGTGCTCACTGAGTCTACCCCCTGAGTGTATCTCTTATGGATCTGAAGATTTGTAATCTGGATGGTCTCACTTTGACCACTGGGTGCACTGGCTCTTGGATCTCCAAGGAGATGGTAAGTCAACCCCTGCCTGAGGCCACCCAGCAGGAGCTACAGAGAGATCTTCAGTTTCCTCCTCTTAGTTTGGGGTTTGGAGGTGCCCAGATGGGGCGCAGCTGTGAAGCAATGCAGGCTGATGATGAGCCTTAGGCAGTCTTTTGGAAGCTCTGGGGTTCTTTGACCCAGCTGCAGTTTTTAAGGTTAGGTTGCAAAAGGCCAGGCTATTCATATGCAAACGCCTCTGCACTCAGCTTGGGTGGGGTTGTAAATTGGGTGGCGCAGGGTCTCAGGGAATCACAGGGCGGAGCAAACAGCAATGGCTTCCTGTCAGCCCTGCCCCAAAGAGGCCCCTGGGTCTCTGTGTCCCGCAGCACCGTGCAGGAACAATGAATGCTGCGACCACCTCTGAGAGAAAGCCACCCTCATGTTCCGGCCCGATGCCAGACAGTCCAGTTTCTCCCCGTATGAATCTGGGTCCCCAGAGTCTCGCCCGGTACTGGAATTCAGAGCAGTCGGGAGTTTGTATCTCCCTCCTGATTGAAAAGGAGCACAGCGTACTCAGTTGCCAGCCCGGTTCCATGCTCGCCTCCATACCTTCACTCTTGGCACTTCTGCACCTCCTACCAGTCTAGGTGCACTTTTCTCTTTCCTTCTTGCTATAGAACTTCCTCTCAGCCAGCCTTCCCGTGGTTCTGGATGATATCTGTTTTTTCTTTTAGTTGTAGTTTTGATGTGGTTGTGCGAGACAGCAAATTCAGGTGTTTACCTATGCCACCATCTTGGTTCCTCCTCTATACCGACTTCTTGTAGTCCAAGAAATCTATTCTGCTGCCTGTCATATCCTGACCTTTGCATATTTTAGTCCTTCTACTTGGAATTCTCTTCTTTCCTTCTGTTCCCTTGTTCTGGATATACTTCATATCCTTCAGTGCTCTGCTTAGCTATCTTATTCCCCAGAACCTTCTGTGGTCTGGAAAGGGGTCAAGGGACTATTGTAGAGTACGTTAGGAGCCTATTGAAAATTTTCCTTAGAACCATGTGCTCACCCCATCCTGTCTTTGTGCATATCATTTTGGGGGAATTATCTGTTTAATTATCCATTTTTCCAATTATAAAAGCAGGGTGTCAGCCTTATTCACCTTTGGATCTTCACTCCATGACACACAGTAGGTGCTCAGTAAACATACTGAAGAATTAAGGAGTAAATTTGCTCTCCCTAAAATGAAGACGTGTCTGCTCATATTAGCATGAGGTTCTAATCTACCAAACAGAGTGCTCATGGAGATTGATAACTCACAAGAGAAGATTCTCTTGCTATAAATTATGCAAATGGAATCTGTATGAGGATAATTGCTTAAAACATTTTCTTTGTTTAAGCATTAAGAATCAACTTACTCTGGTTTTTAATGTGCTGACCAGCAGGGCAATTCAACATATCAGAGAAGGGATGGGGAGCTGAATGCAGATTGAGGAGCCATAAATCATGTCTCTTCGTCCTAACAGGCTGCTCATTGAGTTGATTAACAAGCAGCAATCAATTGGCTACTCACCTTTCAGGCTTTGTCAAATGGCCAGCTGTCCTCCCCAGGTGACACCGTTGTCATCTCCCAACTGTAACATACCTCTCTACATATGAGTATCGAGAATTAGAGTCATTACTCACATAATGAAAGGTAGGTCAATCCAGGCTGACTAAAGACCCAGTCCTGAAAGTGGGCCAAGTCATAAGGCATTCCCACGGCTGCCATTGATACTAGACTTTCTTCATCACCCAGATAGGTACACTTAAACCAGGGAATTCTTCCCAGCACCAGCAGTCTGGAATTCCATTCTCGTTCTTTACACTTCTGTTCTGCATTTATGTGCTGCTGTTGCTTTTGTTTGTACAACTTATTGCACTTTAAAAAGAAAACCAGGTTTAGCATATTTCAAAAAATGCTTGGCACTGATTAAAACAAGGAGGATTAATGATCAGTTCCAAGAAACCATTTCTGCTGCTGCTGGTAACACTGTCTAGAATTTTCACTTTAAATGCTGAAAATAAAGCTGAAAAAAATCTGAAAATGAAAAATAATAAATTTTAAAGTGTGCAAAATAATAATACTCTAAGTTTTATATTATGGAAGGGTAAGGTTTGCCACCAAACACAAGCAGTATAGATATCTTGATAAATCTTCATTTTCATGTATAAGCAAAATATCTATATAAAATAATTTTTCATATTAGCTTAAATAGTATCACTAGCAAAAAGCAATATAATGGGGTTTACTCCAAGGGTTGTCTCGCTCTTCTAGGATTTAATTAACAATTTTTCAACTGTTATTTCTCTTAGCTACAGGATGATAAATGGCATACATAAATGTTAGCCTAAGGCACTGTAAGATTATGTGACTTGGGAATCATCAAAGAGTAATTAAATAATGGTTAATCCTGATCTAAGATTTAAGTGTGTTTTATGGTATTTGATAGCTGCAAAGAAGAACAAAGGTACTGAGCTCTGAGTCTCAGTACCTGTTTAACTTTAGGTTTGTGATTTGGAGCAAGTCAAGTCATTCTCTCTGCCTGCCTTCATTTGTTCCCTGTGCTAGCCAGTGAAAATACAAATATGATTTAGCCAAGGTCTCAGAAGTTTCTTATTCTCATTTTCCTTATCTGTAAAATGGGGCTTTCATGATGATAATTAAATAAAAGATGTTAAAGTACTATTTTTAAAATGTATTTTTATTGATTTCAGAGAGGCAGGGAAAGAGAGAGAGATAGAAACATCAAAAATGAGAGAGAATAATTGGTCAGCTGCCTCCTGCACACCCTCCACATTGAAAATGGAATCCTGGAAGTTAACCACAACTGATCCTTGCCTTTCTGAGCTGGTATTCTTTAAAGGCGCCATACCACATTTCTATTCTGTTCTATTTGAAACACAGTCCAACAAAATAAAACTTCAGGGATGGCTTCACACGTGGCGGTTGACCACGAGTTTCATCAAGCTATTTTTTTAATATATTTTAATTGATTTCGGAGAGGGAGTGGGAGAGATAGAAACATCAATGATGAGAGAGACTCATTGATCAGCTGCCTCTCATACTCCCCACACTGGGGATCGAGCCCTCAACCCAGGCATGTGCCTTGACTGGGAATCGAATCATGATCTCCTGCTTCATAGGTCAACGCTCAACTACTGAGCCACACCGGCTGGGCTTGAAGTACTTTTTAAATGGTTAGCAGTCATACAGATGTCAAATGTTATTACAGCTAAAATAATGACAAGAATGTTTAATGAATAGAGGACCTCATTAAAATATTTGCTTCACTTTTTGAAAATTTTATGTGGAAATAAAGTCAAACTTACAGAAAGACAGGCAAAGAATCTCCATATATCTTTAATCAAGGTCACTTATTTATAACATTTTACCTCATTTGCTCACTCTTTCCCTCTCTATCTCTCTTTCCTGAACAATTTAAACATAAGTTACATGCATCATGGCCCATCACTCCTGAATATTTGTGTTTCCTAAGAGTATAGGTATTTGCTTACATAACCACACTACAGTTTTCAGCTTTTGTAAACTGTGTTGATATAGTACTGTTATCTCATTTGCATCCATATTCCACTTTGTCAATTGACCCAATTACCTTCCTTTTTGTCTTCTCTAGTCCAGGCTTCAGCTTAGATCAGGAATTGCATTCATGTTAGTTGTCATGACTCTTTAGCCTCCTTTAATCTGAAACATTTCACACCCTTTCTTTGTCTTGTCTGATGTGGACAATTTTTAAGAATACAGTCCTCCTATATTTTGTAAATTAGAAGATTTCTTTAGTTGTTTCACATTTTAATGGTTATTTTATATTTATCAACTGAAGGTTCTCTTCCTCCCACTGGGAATCTAAAAGCCATCTCTTCATGTAAAACAGTAGCATGCACATGGGGTCTGGCTTGCCACAAGTGATAATGTAGTG